>NC_046660.1:60311638-60326257 GCF_010883055.1 Belonocnema kinseyi
ATACAATGTTAATTGTTATCTTTCAAAAAATTTAATTTGTAATTCAAATTTTTCAATATTGACGTATAAATAAAAACTGAACACCTTTTAAAATTCGAAATAATTTCAAATAATTTGAAAGAAGTGTCCACGTTTACCGCAAAATCCGTTTATTCGTACGAAAGTTTCGATTTGAATACTCCACGATCTAATTCAAATCAAAATCTAGATTTTGGCAGATTTCGAAAAAAAACTGTTGAAGCTTTTTAAGAATTTTAAAATGCTTCAGAAGAATAGAAAAACATTTCCTAGGGAAATTGCAAATCATTTTTTTTTTCATTTTGAAAAATTAATTTTAAGAAAATATTCAAAAAGATTCAGAAAGATTTACTGAATTATCAAAACTTAATGTGGAAGATCTTAAGGCCATAGAATGAGTGGGTCACGTGATCAAATTCCTACCTTACCGCCACTTTGTTTATTTCCCAACTTATTATCACACGAAACGCCACATCGAATTGAAAATTTGGGATACTGAACAAGAAGCACTAAGGATGGTGGGTCTGGTCCTAAGTTTGTATAATTATGAAAAAAGTTTTTTGTTGCAAATATTTTTTTTGCTTTTTTCATAATTATTAAAATTTAGGACCAGAACCACCTTTCTTAGTACTTCTTGTATATTATTCCAAATTTTCAACCCGATGTGGCTCTTCGTGTGAAAATAAGTTGTAAAATAAAAAAAAGTGATGGTAAGTTAGGAATCTGGTCACGTGACCGACTCGTCACATGGCCTTAAGAAAATTTCTTAAATTGGCAGAATTTAAAAAAAATCGGAAAAATTGGAATCACTTTAAAAATAATGTTTAGAAGTTCTGGAAATTTTCAAAAATAATTTAAATTATTTAATATAAAATAATTTAACTTTTAATTCAAGTTTATGAATTTACAGTTTATTAATTTCAATTAGTGACTGTAGAATTAAGAGCATTGGAAATGGTAACCTGGATTTGTATTTTTATAAATGAATCTGAATCTTTAAACTCCATAATTTATAAAAGTTTAAAATTTGTTATTTGGCCGTTTAACTGCTTTCAATTAAAAATTGTCAGTCAGTTTATATTACTTCAGATGGAAAAATGTTTAGCTTTAGGGTTCGATTTTTTGAATCTCATTGACCTTGCAAAATGTTTACAAAATCTAAAAACGTATTTTTTGGTTTGTAACAGCACTTTTTGGAAAGTTTCTGTAGCGATTTCATGCTAAAACCTAAATTAATATATGTGGTTTTTCTAAAGAAAGTTTTAATTGAGTGCACCTCAAATTGGAAGATATTAAGAAGACAAAATTGAGAATAGAGGGCTGATGGAAAAAGAAAATATATAATTCAAGAAATTTTAATGAGATTAAAATCTAAATTTAAAATCCCATTTAACGTCAAATAATCAAGTTCATGTGTAGAATTTCTGAAAATAAAACCAAAAATCCAACGAGCATATTTGGAAAACCACCATAATAATCCTGTTTGCTCGATTTTTTATTGCTTATTTATTAATTTTTGTTTGTCTTGTTAATGGTGCTTTATGAGGGCGGAAACGATGGTGATTATTTTTTGCAAATGTTTTTTTTTATTGTGGTTTGATAATAATAGAATAAAAAATGATAAAGCAGATAAAAAAGATAAGGAGGGGGTTTTGGTTGGTTTTCTTCTCATTTTTCTCTTCTCTTTTTTATTTTTGTCAAAAAAAAATTTGTTTTTTTTTAGCGAAAATGTTTTCGTTTTTTAAATTGCGATAGGAAAATTTTATAGTGATTGTCCATATTTGGTTGTTATATTCTTAGTTTGATTTTCAGGAATTCTGCATATTAATGAAAATCCAAATTTAAAAGATACGCGCTAAATTTTGATGGAGCTAATATAGATGAAGGAAAAAAGTCATAGGGAAGAAGAAATTAATCAAGAAATTAGGACGGTAATGGTTGAATTTAGAAAAGAGGCGAGGAAATGGGAGGAAGTAAGGGAAAATGTAGAAAAAAGTATGCAGACTTCGACTAGAAATTCAGGAATAAGAGTCTATTAAATAGGTAGAAGAGTTGGTAAGTAAGATAGAGAAGAAAGCTTAAAGTGGGAGTTTAAAGATGGAGAGGTAGACAATGAGGATAAGGAACAGTTTAGAAATATAGAAAGTAATATAAATAAGTAGAGTGATGAAGAGTTTGATATAACAGGGGTAGAAACAAAAAAGGAGTGGAGGAAGAGTAGGAAAGGAAAGGATAAGAATAGAGCAAATTGCACTGGTTAACCTAACGAAAATGAAAGATTTGAAGGAAGTGGTGAGAAATCAAAGGGCTTTATTTGGAAGCTTGGAGAGCATAGAGGATAATATGACATAAGAAGAAGCGAATATATAATATAAGTTGAGGAAAATATTGGAAAAGAAACTAAATAGTGGAAGGGAAACAAAATAAAGGAAAAGGTACCCGGGTACAGCTGGTGGGATTGTATTCAAAGAAAGGGAAGAGTTCGTAAAAAGTGAGGTGACTGCGGACTAGGAGAGAAAGGACGGGGAGAGAGGAAAATAATAAATGTTAGGAAACAAAGAGAGAGGAGAAAGAAAAGAAAAAAAGCATGGAGGATATTCTCACTGCAATATTGCAAGCTTGGAAAGAAAGGACAGTGAATTTATGAGAAATTTCGGAAGGTGGTAGTAAGGTGGTGGTAGTAGATGGAGACGTGGTTAGATAAAAAGGAATAGGGAAGAGTAAGTGGAAGGTTACGAACATAGTAAAGATGGGGGTTCAAAATGGAAAGAAGAATAAAATAAAAGGTAGATCAATGGCATGAATGGTGATGGGAATAAGAAAGGTATGTATAACAGAAGAAGATAGGAAAGAAGAAAAAGAAGAATTAATAGTAGAAGAAGTAAAAAATAGGGGACTTGCAGGATTAGTTGGCTTAGAAAAGAAATTGATTATTAATTTTGGAACTGTGGATATTGGAACTTGTATGGGTGAATAAGCCAAGATGCTGAGAAGGCAAGCTTAATGGTCAGACACCAGAGGCTTTAATGCACAACGGATGCGTTTTATTTCCACTACCTTTTCCCTTCCCTTCCCCACCCTTGTCCCTGCCGTTATTCCATTATTTCAGGATACTCTGTCTCTTCTCTCAGAACAAACTGTCTGCTCTCCTCGCCAGCCCTATTTCTCACCCCCAAATTCTTTTTCTCTCCTATTCGCTTCTATTCCTTGTTGAGCTTTTTCTCTCCGGTTTGTTTCACCTCTGTCCATCTAGCACGCGTCGGCGCGGTCAGAGAAACAATAACAGTGCTGGTCCGTGGAGGAACTCGTTTTGTTCACTCCAATGCACCAGTTGCCCTATCGTATTCTATGCCGAAGGAACTTGGTGGTATGGACTATGGACTGTTTCCGGTGCATTGGCTGTCAACCAGTCCGCCAACCTGTATGTGTGCTTTGCAGTTTGCCCCGCGAGATATCTTCTCAGCCAGAATTTAATCGACAAAATGTATCGCTGGAAAACATCCTTTCCAATCTTTCGGAAACTGAAAGCATTTTCTAGAAAAATGGTCTTTTGTGATTCCTTAATCTATTTAAGCTCCAGAAGGCTTATTTCAAAAAAGGTAGTTACGACGAATTTGCTTAAAGCTCAAAATTATTTATTATCCAAACAAGTGACAGAAAGTTCTGAATGCTTGGATGGCACCTTGCCACCGGTCGAAGAAAGGGACCAGCGGTCGGCAGTAAAAAAACAGCCCTCCCCCCTACTTTCTGTCACTTGTGTTCCAACAAAAAAATGTCTAAAATTATCGCGATTTTCACAAAAAATAAGATTAACACAACTTTACGGGTGATTGAAAATAACTACAGAGCCTATCCATTACAGTTTGCAGTTTGAATCGCTTTAATATCTGTATTAGAACTGAAGATAATATAGTTGCACATTTTTTACTGTTAAGCAACAATTTTTATTTTTTTTTTAATTTCGCAACTGCAACTTTTTTTTACATTTTTCAGTCTGCTAAGCACAAAATTTTTTTTACATAAACGTCTTCAAGCTCATTAACGTAGAACATTTTCAGCTTTTAAATGACTGCTTTTTTGTTGCGCTAGCATTTTTTTGACTGAGTTGTTAAGCTTCAAAGGCAGGTGCCTATAGTTTTCTCGCCGATAGTAGTCACTTTTCATTCAATAAATTAATTCATGGATTTATCACTATTCCTTTTAGGTCTATACCTATTTTTGAATTATCTTGCAAACTTTGAAATATTTCAGGGTATTTAAAAAGGTTACGATAAATTTTTAATAGATTTCAATAATTTTAAAGATTTTAGTGTATTTTAAAAACTTCTATGGTATTTTATGGCATTTTTATTATGAGTTATTTTAGCGAATTTCTCAAGATTCCAAGGATTTTTAA
Organism: Belonocnema kinseyi; assembly: GCF_010883055.1. Lineage (NCBI taxonomy): Eukaryota > Metazoa > Arthropoda > Insecta > Hymenoptera > Cynipidae > Belonocnema > Belonocnema kinseyi. Next base: position 60,316,053 of record NC_046660.1, read on the forward strand.
AAATTAGTTTCACTAATTTTCTTTTATCTTAAAGCTTTTGAAATATTTTTGGATAAAGAATGTTCTAGAATTCCTGAAAATATGGAACGATTTTACAGGAAGTATGAAATTTTTAAATATTTAAAAATATTTCACCTTATTTTATAAATTTCCGCGGATTTCAATTATTTCAAGGGATTTTAAAACTCAATGTATTTTAATAAATTTTCCACGACATCAGAAAATATCATCATAGAATATCATGGAATTTTATTATATTTTAGTGTATTTTAAAGAATTTATTCATGAGAAGTGAGGTATTTTGTAGGGTTTTAAATATTAAAAGAGATTTGTAATTCACCCTGAAATCTCATCAATCTTATGAATTCACTGGAAGTTTTTTGACTCACTTGAATTTCTATAAATTCACTCTTTTCTACTTAATTCAATGATTTAAAAAATTTTTTAAAGTTTTTATTTAATTGATCCTGGGGATCAATTGATAAAATGACTAAAATATTTCAAGTATTTTAGTGTATTTATTTCAATTTCCTTGGCATTTTCAAGAGCTTTCAAAAATTGTAGAGAACTGTAAAGGATTTAAAATAACTTGGATTATTTTAAAAGATTACAATAAATTTTGTTAATCATTTCAGTAATTTAATGGGATATAATTAGATTTGAAATACTTCAGGATATTTTAAAAGATTCGCAGGCGTTTCCAAGTGCTTTAAAAAGTTTTAGGCGTTTTCAAAAGATATCAAAGGATGCCAAATATTTTAGGAAATTTTAAAAGATTACCAGAATTTGTTTATTTATTTCAGTACTTTGTTGGCTTTCTAGGACTGAAATATTTTAGGGTATTTTAAAAGATTCCGAGACATTTTCAAGAGATTTAAACAATTTCAAGGGATTCGCTCTTAAGTCTTATTAATTTATCCTAAAGTCTTTTAAATTCTTTTCGATTCTTCCAAATTCACACAATTCTACCCAATTCAATTAATTTTTCTAAGTTTTCGAATTATTTCAATTCGCTTAAATTATTTTTAAATTTAGGTTGATTTTTAAAATGAATTTCATTTAATTCTTCTCATTTATTTTAAATTTCTCTAAATTCACTTTAAATTTATTCTAATCAATGAAATGTTTTTTATTCTTAAAATTGTTCTAACTCATTTGAATTCTTTTGAATTTATCTTTAATTGTTTTGTAACCATTAATCACTTCGTGCGTTAGAAATTAGTACGGTTTCAAAGATTTGAAATATTTCTTGGAATTCACTTTGAATTCTTTTAAATACTTTAGAATTCCCTTAAATTTTTCTAAGCTTATTTCAAAGTTACTGAATTAAAATAAGTGTTTTCAAATAGTGTTAAATTCATTCGATTTTTTTTAATTCACCTTGCACTTCTATGAATTTCATTGAAATCTTCTCTTTGATCTTAAATTCTTCTCAATTCAATCCGGTTTCACGAAAATCAATGCATTTTTTTTTTTATTTTTGAACGCTTTTCCCAATTCATTTGAATTCTTGTGAATTTATCTTGAATTGGTTTTTAATTATCAGTCACGTATGGTGTTAGAATTTAATAGGGGTTTAAATATTTAAAATGTTTCTTGAAATTCACCCTGAATTCTTTTAAGTTCTTCAGAATCCTCTTGAATTTTTCCAAGCTTATTTCAATCTTACTGAATTAAATTATTTGTTCAAATTGTGTTAAATTCGTTTGATTTTTTTTAATTTACCTTTAATTTTTAAGAATTTCATTGAATTCTTCTCTTTGATCTTAAATTCCTCTAAATTCAATTCAGTTTCACGGAAATTGATGATTTTTTTTTTATTTTTGAACGTTTTTCCCAATTCATTTGAATTCTTGTGAGTATATCTTGAATTGTTTTGTAACCATCAGTTACTTCTTGTATTAGAAATAAATAGGGTTTCAAAAATTTGAAATGTTTTTTCGAATTCATCCTGAATTCTTCGGAATTTATCCTGAATTTGTTATCCTTTAAGCGCGAAAAAAGTACCCTTTGGTACTATTTTCTCATAATTAAGGACAAATTAAAATAACCTTGAAAGTGTTTACGCAAAATGTTTAATTGAGACAACAAATTACCCTAAAGTTGTATACGCAAATCCGTATTTTACAATTGTGCAATATCATTGTATGCCGTCATCCAGAACATTCTAGAATTTCTAAAAAGTTCTAGAAGCCGGTAAGGTAGAAATCTTGACAAAAAACTCCGCCTGTCTATCTACTATGCCTTTTAAGAAATTTGAGATTAATATGAAGAGACCATAAGCTTAGATAATTCTAGACTCATTGAAGATGTACATTTTTTCTCATTAGATTTTCACTTCGTGAAGCAAAGCGGCATTTTTTAATTGACGTTCGGCGTGAATTTAAGATGGAGAGTTTGGTCCTGAAGCATGCCAGGTTGTCAGGTGTAGCGCATGTTTTTAGAGAAGACTTTGAACCACCTCTCGCTTCTGCTTTTGGTAGATGAGGGGCGCGCCGAGTGATTAACAGTACAAACATTTATTTCTCGCTGAGCAATTTGTCGCTTTAATTAGGCGTGTAACGAGCGCGGGCACATGCTAGCTGCGCCTTTGGCTGCTTAATTCGTGTTCGAGAGAGTGCCGCGACTCGATGTCGTTACATATATAAAAGTGCTCATTATCTCATTACCGACGCATTCTTAAGCAGGACTGCTGTCTGCTGAGAAGAAGGCGCGAGTCGATAAGGTCATCGCGTCAGTACAATGGTTGGCCACCTCCAATGATTGTCCACATCGTTTCAATATGCATCTATGAAAGGATACTCTCAAATAAAACTACTGATAAGTAATGCACCATGAGGGGCAAAGAATTCGGCTACTTATTTGAAAAGCTAGGTTAAGGCCATGTGATGAGTGGGTCACGTGACCAGTTTCCTACCTTACCGACACTGTTTGTGTTTCCCAAGTTATTTTCACACAAAGCGCCAGATGCAGTTGAATATTTGGGGAAATAAATGAAAAGCGCTAAGAAAGGTGGTTCTGGTCTTAAAATTGTATAATTATTAAAAAGTTTTTTTGTCAAATAATTTTTTTCACTTTTTTCACAATTTTCAGAATTCATGGCCAGACCCACCTTTCTCAGGGCTTATTATTTATTATCCCAAATTTTCAACTCGATATGGCACTTTGTGCGAAAATAAGTTGGAAAATAAAAAAAGTGTCGGTATGGTAGGAATCTAGTCACGTGACCAACTCGTCACATGGCCTTAAGGCAGTGCAGTGTGTTTAAATGTCAGAGTAAGCAAAATTGGTGATGCTGAATGAGTAAATAATTCATAGAAAAAGTTTTTGAGGTTAGGAGTTTCCGCTTGTTGAAAATGATTATTTTTTATCGTTACGATAGATATAATTAAAAACTGTTGAATTTGAATTAAATTTAATAAATTAAAATACTCAATTAAATTTAGTAAAATGCCAGAGTAAGCGAACCCGTTGATGCTTAATTAGTAAGGAATTTAATAAATAAGTTTTTGAGGTTCGGAGTTACAGCTTATTGAAAATGATTATTTTTTAGAGTAACGATAGATTTAATTAAAAACTGTTGGATTTCAATTCAATTTTAAAAAATCAGATACATCAGCAGTAAGTGGGTAGGCAATCATTGCAAGCGCAAATAAAAAAATTCTTTTTTTTTTTGCTGAGAATTAATTTTATTCACTGAAAATATAATTATTCCTTTTTTTTGGTCGAAAATTGATGTTTAAATTAAAAAACATCGTCTTTTATTAACAACTCAATTTCTGGTTTTTTCTCTTTTTTTCAATTGAAAATTCAACTGTTTTATTAATAACTCATTTTTTTTGTTCAGAATTCACCTCTTTTGGTTGAAAGTTCGACTATTTGGTTGAAAATATATATATATATATATAAAATAAAAAAAATATATATATATTTTAACTTCATTTTGTTGATTGAGAATTTCTCTCGATTTCTTAAATATTCGATTAATGTTTTTGAAAATATAAATATCCTATTGCAAATTTAATCATTTTATACAAAACAAACCTTTTTTTGGTTTCGAATGTATCTCATTTTGTTAAAAATTCAACTATATGATTGGAAATTCAATAATCTTATTAAAAAGACAAAAATTCAGAATGCATCTATTTTACTTCGAATTCTACTATTTGCTTAGAAGTTAAATCATTTTATGAAATATTCAACTATTTTCTTGCAAACTTATTTTTTTTTAAACTTGTACTATTTGTTAAAAATACAATTTTTTGTTGTTTAAAAAATCATCTCGTTTTGGTTCCAAAATTATCTCGTTTTTTATATTGGATTTTGTTGAAAATTTTAATATTTTGCTGAAAATTCAATCTCTTGTTAAAAGCACATGTTTTTGGTTTAGAATTCATCTCTTTTGGCTCGAACTCTAATATTTGATTAAGAATTTAATTATGTTATTAAATATTTAATTACTTTCTTGGAAACTCATCTTTTTGGTTGAAAATTCTACTATTTGGCGAGAAACAACTATTTTGTTAAAAACTTATCTTTTTTGGGCGAAAACTTAACTTTTTATTTTTTTTTTAATTCATCTTTCTCGATAGAAAATTCGTCTTTTCGCATAAAAAATATATCTTTTGTGGTTTAAAATTCATTCCTTTTTGTTAAAACTTTTATCATGAAAAATCTAATATTATATTTTTAATCACAATACAGTTCTGTTTGGTCAAAAATGTTACTATTTGACGGAAAATTAAATTTTTTAAAAAATTATAAATATGTTGTAAAAAATTTATATTTTTGGTCGAAAACTCAACTGTTTTGTTAAACATTCTTCTGGTTTATATAGACTTAATCAATTTTGACTAAAAATCTCTTTTGGTTGAACATGCATCGATTTGGTTAAAAATTCAACTTTTTTATTAAAAATTTATCTTTTTGCGCGAAAGTTCAATTATTTGGTCGAAAATTCAACTTTCTTGTTTGAAAATAATTTTTTTCAAATATTTAATTATTTGTTTCAGAATTTATCTTTCTTGGTGGAAAATGAACTTTTTTTTGTAAAAAATGTATCTTTTATAATTGAAAATTATACTATTTTTTTAAAAAGGCAATATATTTCGACTGCCGATTGACAGTCGGGTGCTTTTCCCTTAAGCTACTAAAGAGATCGAAAGTTGAATCCTTTTTCAGAAATAAACGCATTATTTTGTCAGATGTTACTTATTAAAATTTTGCAATGAATCTGTATAATCATCAGAGAAAAACAGTAATGCTGAACGTATTTTCAGACGAAATAGAGCTATAAATTAAAAATATTTTAAATTAAATTTATTCTGAAAAAAGATCTTCTCCTTCGCTCTGCTGGGAATCGAACCACAGAAATTCCGATCGCCGTTCGGATGCTTTTCCCTTAAGCTACTAGTTTGAAAAGACGTTAAGAATTACTGTTATTCTCTGATGATAATACAGATCCCTTGAAAACCTGGAATACGAAACACGTGACAAAATAATACGTGTATTTCTAAAAAAGAATTCTTCTTTCGATCTCTCTAGTAGCTTAAGGGAAAAAGGTATTAAATATTTGATGCAAACTCGTGTTAAAATAAAACAAGAATCGAACGTCCAAATTTGGCACACAACGAACAAATAAAATTTTTTTTAAAAAACTCCTATTGTAATCTGAAAACAATTTACAATAGAAGTTTTTTTTTCGTTGTGGTCCAAATTTGGTCGTTGGATTCTTGTTTTATTTTAACACGAGTTTGCATCAACTATTCAATACCTTTTTCCCTTAAGCTACTAGAGAGATCGAAAGAAGAATTTTTTTTCAGAAATACACGTATTATTTTGCCAGGTTTTAAGTATTCAAATTTTTCAAGGGATCTGTATTATCATTAGGGAATAAAAGTAATTCTTAACGTCTTTTCATACTAGTAGCTTAAGGGTTTGCTTCAATTTAATTATTGGACGTTAAATAGGATTTTTAATCGAATTTACATTTGTTTAATTTGTATTAATTAGTTTTTTTTTCAGAAAATTCTAAAATTGAACCAGGAAAAATCTCATTTTTGACCGGGAAATAGCCTGGATTTTTTTGAAGTGTGAGTACCTCGTCTTTTAAAATTATTTCCGAGTACACTGGGAAGATGGTTGCATGGAGTGCTCGGTCGCGTGCTCCAGGCTTCTACATCCATATTATGCTTAACGATGAAAAAAAAAATGACGGATCGACCAGGCATTGCCAAATACCAGTTATATATGTACTTGATCTTGCCTTGCAGTAGCGTCTCGGGCATATACAACCGTTTACATTCGTCGAAATGAAAATATACGGAGAAATAATAGTGGACGTTATATCTCGACATGCAGATTCTGCAGACCTTGCGGCTGTAGCAAATTCCTTCGAGGGCGCAAGAAACCCAGAACTACTCGGCGCCGGATGGAACATTCGGAATTACTTGCTGAGATCCTCAAACGTGCAGAGCAATTACTCCTTTCAAGAGATTTAATGACCTTCAATTACGTAAAAATCCTGGCAGTTAGGGAAAACAATTTTTGATAAATACATGTTAGAAGGGCTATTCAAAAGATTCTGTAATAAACCTTAAACCAATGTCTGAGCACAGGTTTTGAAAAAAATTAATGTATTTGATGATGCTGTAGGATTGCTGTGTTTCCTGAGATTTCACAGATACTTTTTTTTTATTTTGAACAAATGAACGGCTTCGAAACCTTGTGAAACAAATTGAATTACAACTTGTTTTATTTTGAGTAATAGAAATATTGGTTAAATTCATTTATTAAAAGTTAATTTTCTTATAGAAAATTCATAAGTTTAATTGAAAATTCATCTCTGGTTAAAAATGTAACTACTTTGTTAAATATAAATTTTTTTATCCAAAAATTTATCTGTTCCAGTAAAAAATTTATCTTTTTTACTAAAAATACTTTTTTGAGGTATTAGCTTTTTTTAAATTAAACTATTCAATTTTTTTTAGGTTTTATTTTTTCCCTTTTTTTTTTAATTTGTTATTTTTGTCTCAAATGAGACGAAAAGGAAGGTAGTTTGGAAGTTTGTTTTTTAATTGTAAATATTTTTCATGCTTTTTTGGCATAAACCATTTTTTCATAAGAAAATAAATTTCTGTTTGATCCTAAATTAAACATCAATCTCTTTTAGTAAAATTTCAAATTTTCGGCTAAAAGTGACATTTTTTACATAAAAATTCAACTGTTTGTTTTAAAATTTATGTGCTTTGTGGAAAATTGGTCTTTTTTATAGAAAATTATTCATTATGGTTAAAAATGTCTATCTTTCATTTTAGTTCATAATCCATCAGCTTGGTTGAACATTATTTTCTTCAACCGAAAATTCTACTTCTCTATTTTTAGTTGAAAATCAATCTTTTATAGTTTATAATTCAACAATTTGTATGAAAAATTGTCTTTTTTAATAAAAAATTCAACTATTTCATTGAAAATTAGGTATTTTTTAAAAAAATTTTCCAAATTATTTTTTTCTTTGAAAGTTAATCCTCTTGTATAAACCCCAAAAACGTTAATCTTAACCATGTTATTTGCAATTTAATTTTTTTGGACCGTCGCTTATCACCAATTTTTGAAAAATGGTTGCAATTTAATAAATGACGTCTTATTTTTTTCGGGAACACATTCTCTACAACTCTACATTTTCCAACATTGAAAGTAAATTTTTCTATGGCTGAAATCGATTGCACACTTTTTTTTAATTAAACATTTTTTAAATAAATAATTATATTTTAAAATTATTAAGTTTCTTAAAATTGGGAACAGTAGAGTTGTAGAGAATATTTTCATGGAGAAAATAAAAAGTCAGTTATTAACATGCAATTATTTTTCAAAAATTGGTGAGAAGCAATGATCCGAAAAATTCAATTGTAAGAAACAAGGTTAAAATTAATGCTTTTTTGTTGTTGTGAATTTTAGAATTTTTCATGAAACAGTGTGTTTTTATTTGAAATGACATCAGTTTATAATATTTTGATTTTTAAAATCATAGAAATTTTGTTTTTCTTCAGATATCTGACTTTTTGGCAGGACAACTACCTTAAAAGTTGAACTCTGGATGAGCATTCATTTTTTTACTCGAAATTCAATTATTCAATTTTTGGTGAAAAAATTATTTTTTCCAGTTTAAAATTTGTCTTTTTTGTTAAAAAAAGAATCATTTTAATTGGAAATTTATCTTTTTGGTCTAAAATTAAATTATTTCATTTAAATATTCATAATCTTAGTTGAATATTTCATAGTTTTAGTTAAAAATGTATGTGTTTGGGAAATAATTAATTTTTTTAACTTAAAATTGATCTTTTTTCAGTAAAAATTAATTTTGGCCTTTTTGAAAACTCCAATATTTCAGTTGAAGATTCTTTGTTTTTGTTGAAAACTCATCTTTTTATTTGAAATTTAACTATTCGAGTTAAGGATTCATCATTTTTATTTTAAAATTTATGAGTTAAGTTAAAAATTAATTCTATCAACTAAAAATGTAACTATTCCATTTTCGGTAGAAAGTTGATTTTTTTAGTTTAAAATTCAACTATTTGGTTGAAAATTTGTCTGCTTTAATTAAAAATTCAACTGTTTCGTTAAAAAAGTAATATTTTTTCTCAATTATATTTTTTGGTAGAATATTAATCTTTTTGTTTGAAAATTCATCTTTGTGGTTAAAAATGAAAGTATTTCAGTAAAATATTCATCATTTTAGTTGAAAATTGATCTTTTTGGCATAAAATTCAACTATTCTAACTATTTTTTCTAACTCAAAGTTTAACTTTTCCATTTTTGTTGAAAATTTATGTTTTTTAGTTGAAAATTCAAGTATTTGTTTCAAAATTCAGTTATTTTGAAATTTTTCGCTCTGTTGTATTAAATGATATTCAGAACGAACGTAATAAATTAAAATAAAATAAAATATTGATAATTACTTTCATTGTAATATATATACATTTAATTTTGTAAACTGAATTCAGAAAAAATTATTGCAATGGTAATATTTTAAACACAAAATAAATTTTTATTATAAAAATAATATAGCCAATATTCAATTGAAATACCTGCATGCAATCAATTTATGTTACCTTATCGATAACAAATTATATTCAGTTAAAAAAAAAAACAATCAGTCCATAGTTATTTAATCTTTTATAATATAAATCACTAAAAAATTATTTGCATTGAAAAATCAAAATCAGTTTCACCCTATATTTTGCTGAAAATTTGAAGTATTGATAATCTTTTGAAATAATTCCATAAAAACTTAAAACATATTGACATATAACTTTGATGATTGAATTTAGTAGTTATTTGAAAACATCGAAAACATTTAACAAATATGAAATTGGAATAGGGGTATTTTAAAGATATTTATTAACTTTTATTATGAAAATCATATCCCATATTAAATAACATAACCTCAACGTAAATGTTCACATTATGTATCATTTTTTTTTAGTTTACACTTTCCTTTCTGTTACTTGAATTTAGTAATTGACTAATAATTAATTAATCATTTTACAAGTTAAAGAAACACTAAAGAATTATTTTCCTTAGTTTATGTTTATGCTTCAAACTAATTTCAGGAAAAATTGAAATGTGTATACAAATATTTTTAAAAGTGAATTCAATTAGTCATTAATTTTACGTGTATTAAAAGAGTTAATTACACAAAAAAATACATTAATTGTATTTTATAATATAGAACTGCAATTACGCTGGATTGAAAAAAATTATAAACAATAATGAATTACATAGCCTTGAGGGAGAACACCACTGTGAAAGCGTGAAAATTAAGGGACCCGTTCATTTTTCGGAACGGATAAAATTTAAGAAAGGTAAAATTTCAGAATGGGTTATAATACATAATGATAAAACTTAGGAATACCAAAAATTCGGAAAAAGGAATAAATCAGAAATCCAAAACTCTGAATAGTATTTATTCGGAAACCAAAGAAGCGGAATGGGTAAAAATTCGGAAACATTAAAATTAGCAGGGTGAACAATTAGGAATAAGTAAAAATACGAAGAGGAAAAGTTCGGAAAGTAGAAAAATTCGGAATAGTAAATAAATGTTACTATTAGCAGGTCTATAGTTTTTTTATTTATGGTAGCATACAAATATTTATCACAGTAAATTTAAATAGCATATCATAATAAATTTATGATATCCGTCATTT
>NC_046660.1:60326357-60355014 GCF_010883055.1 Belonocnema kinseyi
TAATTTTAACGCTTCTGAATTTTCACCCATTCCGCTTCTTTGGTTTCCGAAGAAATACCTTTCAGAGTTTTGGATTTCCGACTTATTGCTCTTTCCTACTTTATGCTATTCCTAAGTTTTACCATTATGTATTAAAACCCATTCTGAAATTTTACCTTTCTTAATTTTTACCGTTCCGAAAAATTAACGGCCCCCAAAATTAAGTGATTTTCATGCATTTTTTTGTAGGTAGAAATAATTATTTGAAGATCGCACGGATAATAATCTATTTAAAATATATTTAGCTATATTCACACAATTTAAAAAAAAAAGAAAAATTGCATTAGTTATATACACGATATAAAAAAATATATGAAAATGATCCCTCCTTGTGGCAACGATACAGCAGTAAAAAATCATCTGAAAGCAAAAAACCAAAAATTTTATTAATCTGTACAACAATCGCTATCGTTGTACGTAGTGGATTTTTTTTGAGAAAATGGCGCCGGTTTGAAAAATTAGTTAATTTTTTTACACCTTTTTTTTAAGGGCTTGAAAAAATACTTTCAGAATTTTGAAAAAACGACTACGTACAACCTTAGCCAATATAAGTACAAAAAATTCAACAACAAAAAAATTAAAATCGGTTCATTAGTTTTCGAGAACTCGATGCCACCGTTTAAAAATAAGTCGTTTTGAGAAAAACTCGTAAAGTTTTCATTGAATGTGAGATAGCGCTAGTTGAAATAATATGTAAAATATTAATACTAACATTAAACTGTATATTTCTGGGCCATATGATGGTTCATCTTTAGTATGTTCAGCATTGTTTTGACCCTTTTTATATTTTTTTTATGTATTAGCATGATTGTCGACGATTTTTATGCGATTATTATCTGGTTGCACACAGTAGTCGTGGAGTATAACTTCCTCAATTTTCAAGATTTTAAGTTGAAAATTTTTCTACATATTTTTGAATATATATATATATATATATATATCCTTTAAGAAAATACGAAAAAATCTATTTTTTTTTACCAGTCACAGTGGTGTTCCCTCTTAAATACAACTCGTATCGAATGAATAATACAAACGTTAATACTCTGCAGTCACAATCTTAAACACAAGACGTGTTATGGGTGCATTGAAGAAATGGAAACAAACTTTAGTTTGTACACACAAAGGGCCCTCTGATTACCGATACTTAAAATACATAAATTATAGTTTCTTATATTACGCTTAGGTGGCAGCACGAACTTGGTTAATTTTGACATTAATGGAGAATAGACTATACAGTAATAGAAGTAGACACAATGTAGCCCATTCCTACTATACTACATTGCTACACTCACACTGATAGAAATTAATTGGCAGTACAACAATATTTATGACTAGATTAATTATATTTTATTGCTGGTATAGATACAGCCATACATGATGTTTCTTTTGGCTATCCGATTGTTGTTGCTTATGAAGACGGACGCGCAGGCGCGAGCGAGATGCGCTTCTGGTGAACTAAAGAGAGTGAGTCGGGTAAATCACCCATACAGAATTTTCTAAACGACAGCATTTTAGAGCTAGCTCGCCGAGGCAAATTTTTAATAGGATTACACATTTCATATAAATGCAATATGCATATTGCATTTTTGTACCACAAATATGAATAAGTTGTATTTAAAATATTTCAGTAAGTGCATTTCGTACTCTTTATGATTGCAGTACACGTGTTATATAATGAATGTACTCATAATTTTCTAACCTACGATTGTATGGTTAAATCAATGATACTATTTCTATCAGTGCATATAGTCGATTCCTACTATATTACATTACTACCAAGATGGAGGTTACCACTTTTCATATGAAGGATAAATAATTTTTAAATATTGGCGACTTTTGAGATTGATTATACATAGTCCACATCCTTAATATAAGCCTCATATTTCACAATTACATTCGAAATTGTTGTGTGAACATGTTCATCAGTTATATTGACACAGCACCTGTAGGTGGAAGAAAAAACTGGAGGTTGTGCCAGCCCTTTCGTGCCTGATCGATTGATCGATTTTTGAAAGAGAGCACAAGATTTTGACGATAGAGTTGGTGTTATTTCTCCGGGAGGATAACAGTTACATTCCTCTGGTACACATGATGAGCATGGTGTCCAGTTTCGTGAATGGATGAGTGATCCAAGAGACGCGTACATACCGACAATGGTAATGCACTCGGATACACAGACTCGCGCCTGATCACACGTCCGATTAAACATTGGTGGGTTGTGTCTGTGTGCATGAAACACGAATAAATGTGTGCAGATCTGCGGTGTGGGAAAGTGCGTGCATATAAATGGCACGCGTGGTGAACCTTAATTTCAACGAGGCGATAACGCAAAATGAACCCATAACACATCCTGGCCACCGTTCGTTGCAACTGACGTGTACAAAATGCCTAACAATTATTTACACTGCAAAATTAAACGAATATCGTACATTCTCAGGTGTCGGCGATTTTAGTTTCATGGCTAAATTACGATATAGGATTTGATTATACTCCTGGATTATTGTTTATTTTGTATTGTACCGGAACATTGTCTGCGCTACTCTCTAAATCCAAATTATTAGAAATTCTACTGATGCAATTATGTAGCGTTGTATTAGACGGTTAAATTAGTAATTTGATCACTTTCTACTAATTGAAATGGTAAGATTTATGTTACTAAATGGATTTGTAAGCCTATTCCACTAATCTGTTTAGTAATATGAACTTACTAATTCAATGAGTAGCAATGAATTTCCGCAGGAGAACATCATTTATTGCATATATTCTTCAATACATTTTTTTTTTTTTTATTTTTAATTAAGAAAGGATCATGTTTTCTCAATTTATATTTTAAGTTTATATTTTTATACTACTAATACTTGCGTACGAACTATACAAAATTCAAAACAGTGAAAACCCACGTTTTATGTTAAAAAATAATTTTTTTATTGTGTTATATAAGTTTCAGGACATTTTAAGCTTCAATTAACTTAACATACAAATAAACTTGAAATGAATTTTAATCAATTTTTACATTAAATATTTACTATAAAAATATTCTAACCTAAAATTTAGGCTAGCATTTGTATTTTATTTATGATCGTCAATAATTCATATTCTTTGCATATTTTATATCATTTTTTTTATATGCATTAATGAAAGTTCATTCCAGCTTATAGTAGATTAAAGCTTACTTGGAATAATAATGTAACTGTTTTATTTGCAACAATGGTGGCAAAGTTTTCAAGCCCGAATTAAAATGCATCTTAAAAATGGTGCCCGTCATCGCGAGATCATGATACTAACTCACTCAAAACTTATTAAGTCTAAATTTTAATTTTTGTTAGCTAAGTATGCTGATAAATGAATAAAATTTAATGAAGTTAGTTAAGTTATGAGATTTTAGTAAAAACTTGTAATTAATACGAAAAAAATAAAAGCAACGTTCTAAAATCTTCAATAAAAAATAAAATTCGATTTTTCATTACAATTTTTATAATTTGTCCAAAGTTAGAAAAATTTGCTTGTCATAAAATCTTTGTAAACTTAATGTGACAAAAACTAATCGACAATATCTAAATTTAAAAATTTTATTCTCAAATCGTTGAAACAAATGGCGCTCTTTAATATCACGTATTTCACATTTTTAAACAATTTAAAAATTATAATTTTTCTTTCAAAGATGTGTGAAAAAACTTATCATTGATGCAAAATCCTGTTAAATAAAACAAGAATTCTACGACCAAATTTGGACCACAACGAACAAAGAAAAACAAAAAATCCTATTGTAATCGGAAAAAAAAACAAATAATATTTTCGGACAAAAATAAAAAAGAGAATTATGTTTTTCTTTTACTTTCTCTATTTCTGATGTAATTGTGACAAATATTTATATTCTGTTTAAAACAGATTGGCCTACTGACCCTCATTCGATTCTCAGGTATCAAAGAGAGAGCTCGTGGGTGCTGTCAATTTCTACCACTTAAATTTTTCTTGTCTTGAGAAGGGTACTGTACGAGTGCCGAAACGTTGATAATGCAATTTTATTTATTTATGTTTTTTATTTTATTTTATTGTAATTTGATGTTAATAAAAATAAAAAAGATGATAGAAGGAAAAAGAGAAGGAAGGGGATGTGGTTGGCTGCCTTCTCATTTTTCTTTCCTCTTTTTTTATTTTTGTTCGAAAATTTTATTTGTTTTTTGTTTTTTTTTAGATTACAATAGGATTTTTTGTTTTTGTTTGTTCGTTGTGGTCCAAATTTGGTCGTTCGATTCTTGTCTTATTTAACAGGATTTTGCATCAATTTTATTATTGGACGTTAAATGGGATTTTTAATTTGGATTTTGGTCTAATTTAAATTTCTTAAATTATAAACATATCATGTTCCAATTTATTTTGAATACAGCGCTGAAATTAAATGGCGTCCTATGTAGAGCGCAGGCGCAAGCACGCTGCTGCGATATTTCATTTCCGAAACTTTGCACTGTTTGTGAATAAGTGGACTCTAAAGTGGATTGTAACTGATGCATAAATTTCTTAAATTTTAAACTTATCATGTTCCAATTTATTTTGAATACAGCGCTGAAATTAATAGGCGTCCTATGTAGAGCGCAGGCGCAAGCACGCTGCTAAGATGTTTCGTTTCCGAAACTTTGCACTGTTTGTGAATAAGTGGACTCTAAAGTGCATTTTAACTGCAATTAATTGAAGGTTGAATCCTTTTTGATAACATAATAATAATAATAATTATTATTATTTGTGAAATCTGATTGGTTTCTTTAAAATGTATAAATTTTTGCTCGACACTATTAATGAAGTGCATAGTTTAAAGGGAACTGGGAAAGTGTCGTTGAAAAAAGTTAGGTTAACTAAAATTTCTTTTCATAAAAATTGAAGACTTTCAAGGAATTCAGTTTGCAGTAATGGGCAAAAGTCGTTAGTGTTCTAGTTTTAATAATTAATATAACATTTTTTTAACTCATATTGAGCTGACTTTTTTTTTAATTTGAATTGTTCCGACTTCATTAATTTCTTCATATACTACAATAAAATTCTCTTGATTGTAAAATCAGTTTTTAGTTTTACTTGAAACTACCATTTCCGACAGCATATATGCTGTCGGATTTTCAAAGTTGGATAATGTTGGATTTGTGATGAAAAAACGAATTCTAATTAAGTTCGGAAATTATTAGACCCTAATTAGTCTATTCATAGAGATTTTTAAAAGTCTGGAGAAATACTGCTGAATGGATTTGTCCACGAAAAAGCCTATCGGCACGAATTTCAGTTTTGGGGCGTCCAATGCACTTTCAGAATCTGCTTTGAAAAACGTATTTTCCAGATAGGTTTCTGCTCGTCCGAAAAACTGCATTTCGATGAATGTTCCACCGATTATTTTTGACCAAAAATGGAGTAGTTGAAATTTTTATTAAAAAAATTAAATGATAGAAAAATGAATTATCTACCAAATAGTTGATTTTTTAAACTAAATTATTGAACTTTCAAGACAAAATGACGAATTTTCTATACAAGAAAATTGAATTATCAAATCAAAAATATGAAACTTTGATAGAAAAGTTAATTTTGTATACAAAAAAGAAACGATTAATTTAAAAAAAAAGAATTTTTAAGAAAATTCATTTTTAACAAAAACTTAAATTTTTAATTTAAAAATAACCCCTTTCGACCAACAATGGAATAGGTAAATTTTCAATTACTAATGTAATTTTTCAACCAAAAAGAGGAATTTTTAAGAAAACAGTTCAATTCCCAACCAAAGAGATGAATTTTTTCTAAAATGTTGAATTGTCAACCGAAAAATGCATGTTGAAGAAAGTACTTTAACTTCTAAACCTAGTTTTTACATTTTTCCGCAGATGCTTAACAAACCCCAAGAATTCTCAAACATAAAGTGGCATTTTTAACTAAAAATATACATTTTTGTAACAAATAGATTAATTTATTACCAAAAAAGACGAATTTTCAATAAAATTCAAGAATTCTCAACCAAAAAGTTAATTTTTTTTACCAAAAACATAACTTTATAAACAAAAAGATTCATTTACTACCAAAAAAGGTAAATTTTTAATAAAATTTTAGAATTATGGACCAAAAAGATGTATTAAAAATATATTAATTTTCTACCGAAATTATCTGAAAACATCGTCATAAAAGATGAACCTCTAAACAAAAAGATTAATTTACTAAAATTAAAAAAGAATTATTCAAGAATTCTAAACCAGTATGTTGAATTGTGTACTAAAAAAGACATTTTCAAAATAAAATTCGAGAATTGTCAATCAAAAAGTGTAAAATTCTTTTAATTTAAAAAAAATAATAATAATTCGTAATTGGTATTAGTTTATGAATCCAAAACTTAAATAATTGAAATCCTGTATATTATTTTAATTGTCTTGAAATATATCAATCTTCTAGTCATAATAAATATAAAAATTACATTTTTGGTTGAAAATTGATCCTTTTTAGTTCAATATTCAAGTACCTTGTTGAAAGTTTATGTTTATTGTTAACATTTCATTTTTGAATAAAGACTCATCATTTTAATTAAAAATGTACCTCTTTGGATAAATAGTGAAGAATTTTGTTAAAAGTCAGTTTTTTCTTTGGCTAAAAGTCATTTTTTAAAATAAACATTCAACTATTTCCGTTAAAAAATTGTTCTTTTTTTGGTAAAAATGAATTTTTTTAACGAATAATGTAAATTGAAGTTTCAATAATGTTAGTTAAAAATTGGGCTCTTTGTTTGAAAATTTAGCTATGTCAATTGAAGATTATTAATTTGAGCAGAAAATTAATTTTCTTTGTTTAGAATTGAACTATTTGTTTGAAAAAATATATTTTTTAGTTGAAAATTCAACTATTTTTTTGAAAACTCATACTTTGTTGACAAATTGTCTTTATTGTCATAAAATTAATCTTCTTCTTTGAAAAATTATCGTTTTAATTGAAAATAAGGCTCTTATGTTGAAAGTTAAACCCTTTTGTTGATAATTCATTATCTTTGTTTTGAAATTCATCGATTCTAGTTGAAGATTATGTTTCAGTTGAAATTTCATTACTTCCGTTGCATTTTTTTGTGTAGAAAACTAATTTTTTCAACTTAAAATTTAAAAATTAAATTTTGTTGTTGAAAACTGATATTTTTTACTTTAAAACTGGTATTTTTAATAGTAAATTGAACAATTTGATTGAGAATTCATGTATTTTTTTGAAAAATCGTCTTATTTGCGAAAAAATATTCTTTTTTTAAAACTTTATCTCCTTAATTAAGAAAACTACACGTTTGTACGTTAATTATTTAGGTTGAAAATGGTCTATTCCGCTTGAATATTCATTATTGTTGTTGAAAATTCATCACCTTGTTTGACATTATTTTTCTTTGCGTGGAAAATTAATTTTTTTAACTGAAACTTTAACTATTCCATTTTTTGTTGAAAAATGATGTTTTTCAGTTTAAAATTCAGCTATTTGTTTAAAAGTTAATATGTTTCAATCGGAAATTCAACTATTTTGTTGGGAATTCATGTATCGGTTTAAATTGAATTTAATATAGTACTCTCATTCATTTCAACTGAATGTGCACCTATTTTCTCATTTTAAAGCATAAATTCCAAATAAATGAGGAAACTTTTCCGAATAAATTATTGGGAAAATTTCCAAATTTTAAAGTAGAATTCATAAATAAATTAGGAATTTTTTTTTTGGGAAAATTTCTATCACATTGGGTATGTTGCGTTCGAATATTTTTTGGGGAAAATCCCAAAATAATTTTTTTCTGTGAATTAATGGACTAGAGACAAATCTAAGAAATTATTAATTATGTTTTCGATTTTATTAAATTTTTTAATTGATAGATATTAATTTAAGCCCTCGAAACTGACAAAAAATATTTATAATAAACTCTTTAAACTGTATACATATTCCTTTTCCATTATTTAAAATATGCGAAATATTTGAATTGTTTTGTACTATGAAAAATTCTACGCGTAAAAATACTTAAAATACCGAAAAATAATCGAGAATTTTCAGACCATTGTTCCATGATTTAGAGAAGATAACTTATTTTTACTAATCAGTATTTTTCTTTTTTTGTTTCAGGTAAGCATCCAAGTTTCTATTATCACTGAAAGATCGTGAGTTGTTTCTATTTTTCTTTCTGCTTAAAAAAAAAACTTGTGCATCGCATAAATTTCGAATACTATTTATAAAGTCAACAACTCTTTTCAAGTCCCAAACAATTTTTCATCTCTCTGTAATTGGCTCTAAAAAAAAAGCAAACAGTTAGAGATGGAGACTTCAGGTCTTGAACCAACAACACCTAGGACCCTACAAAGAGAGGATTGCACTTTGGACAGAGTGTAAGTTTTTCTTTCAAATCAAGGTTGTTATCTCCATTAGGGATAGAGAGGTCATTAAATTTTTCTGTCGGGCCTGAATGACTATGATTTTTGAAGGCTTGTTATCTTGGCTTTTCAAAAAATATTTACTGTTACCGGGTCCTTAAAAAAAAAAAAAACGAGCAGTCTTGGCCGCTCCTCTTACCTTGTCACTCTAGGCTCGCTGCATCCGTTACGATGTTACAATCTTCCTTCCTTCTCGTCCGCGAAGAAGACGAAGAAGAAGAACGCGACGCCCACGCGTATTACGTGCGAGACGTGTAGTAATTATACACTCATGGGCCGTTTCTTAAATTCAAGGAACGTTAGAACGTATCGAATCGCAAGAACCAAGAGAGAAGAGAAGAGCAAAAACCGCCCACGGTGAACATTTTATTTCATTAGGAGTTTCTGTCGCGTACGTGTAACATTTTTATAATTAGTTTATTTCTGTAGACGCGAAAAGAGAATGAGCAATGAGAGAAAATTCTGCCCCTGACTGAAGCAAGGAAAGAAAATTTCATTATAATAACAGTGTGTCGTACTAGAGTGGCCCTTATTTTTCAATTTTCGAATTTCTCTGCTCTCACCTCTCAGTTTTATTCGAATATCCAAAAAAAATTTGTTTCATTGCTTAACGTCAGAGAATAATAATCAATCCTAAATTTTGAAGATGAATCATTTTAAGCCACTCTTAATGGTCCCCAAAGAAAACCCCATAAGTGACAAATTTGAATTTTACACATTATTGCGGTTTATCGCTTTTTAAAAGTTAAAAAAAATCAATAATCCGTAATTTAAGAATAACCAGTCATTTTTAACTTATGATTAATTTTTCAAACAATTTTAATTAGTTTAAACACTTTAGAGTATTCTTAAAAAGCAAAGGAGAACATAAAAATATTTCAATCTTTCGAAAAATAGAAAAAATAAAATAAGCAAACAAAAAATTGTTTTAACAATTTAAATTTGTTTAAACATCTACGACTATTCATAAGAAATAAATTAATACTTCAAAAATCAAAAATTTGTCGAGAATTTCGTGAGATAAAATGTTTCTCCTGCTTTTTTTTAGATAAAATATTGATGCAAACTCCTGTTAAAAAAAACAATAATCCAACGACCAAATTTGGACCACGACGAAAAAACAAAAACAAAAAACTCCTATTGTAATCTGAAAAAATTTACAAAAATAAAAAAATAATTTTCGGGCAAAAATTAAAAAGATCGTTTACTTGTGCAGTACACTTATCGAGAAAAAAATAAGGAAGGGGATGTGGTTAGCTGCCTTCTCATTTTTCTTTCCTCTTTTTTATTTTTGTCCGAAAATTATTATTTTTTTGTTTTTAAATTTTTTCAGTTTACAATAGGATTTTTTTGATTTTGTTTGTTCGTTTTGGTCCAAATTTGGTCGTTGTATTCTTGCTTTTTTTCAAACAGGAGTTTGCATCAATTTGACTATTGGACGCTAAATGGGATTTTTAATTTAGATTGTGATCTGATTCAAATTTCTTAAATTTCGATAAATTATATACCTTAACAAAGGAGTATTATTTAAATAATTTTAAAATTATTGAAACAAATTATTTTATTGTTATGAATGATTAAATAATTCATAACGTCTAGAAAATCCGTTCATTTCGCGAGTTCACTAAAAAAATATATTTTAACAAATTGAAATTGTTTAAACAATTGAATATTAGTTGAAAAAATGACTGGGTATTCTTAAATTACCAATTAAGGAATATTTTTTTTAACTTTTAAAAACCGTCAATAAACAGTAAAATTCAAAATTGTCACTTACGGGGTTTTCTTTAAGGACCAATAATAGTGGCTTAAAATTATTCAATCTCAATATTTAGAATTGATTCTTATTCTCTGACGAATTCTGAATAATACACTGAAAGAGGGGATTAGTTGTAACATATAATCGCGTTTAAATAATAGATTTACAAAAAGCTTACTTTTTCCCATGTTATATCAATAGGAAACTTCATGGTTTTTGAGCCACCCCTCAATATTTATCGATTTTGCTCAAATTTGTAGGAGATTTTTTTTGGCATTTGAAAAAAAACTGGGGAGGGGGGGGGTGCGAGAAGATAAATTTGAAAAAAAATCCACCAAGTATAAATAAGAACCATCCTAATGACACACAGTGGGGAAAAATGACTTTTTTGGTTCATTTCTAAGAAAGTTTTCGAGCTTGATTTTAAAAATAGGCTTTCAATTTTTCTATAAATAAACAAAAATAACGAAATAATTGCTATTTTTTCTATCTGATGTTCCAGGTGCTCGTCGATAACATAAAAATGATTGAAATTGCCTAAGTTTCATCGAGCAACATTAGATAAAGATATTCCAATATTCTATAATAAACAACATAAAATTTACAAACAAATTATTTGTTGAGAGAATGTTTTTGATGATTTTCCATGATTTTAGGTTTTTTAAAACTTTTTTTTCATTTAATAAAGAAATGCATAAATCAGACATTTTTTAACGGAAAACTTGGTTTCTTCAAAGTCATTTGTTTTGAATTCGGAACTTTATGAGAATTTTAGAAAAATTCCTAATTTTTGTATTAATCTTAACATTTTTTTAAACAAATTTCATTTAATCAATCTCAGTCCTTTAAGTTGGGGACTTCATGACAGTTTTAGCAACATTCGTAACTAATTGGTAAATTTTACGATTTTTTAAAACAAATTTGATAAACAAATACATAGATCAGACATTTGTCTTAAAAAAATTAGTTTTTTTCGGTAACAACTTTTTTAATTAGGAACTTCATGATCATTTCAGAAAGAATTCATAATTTATTAATTATTTTTATGACTTTTTAAACAATCTAAATAAACAAATGTATTATTGGGGCATCTGTTGAAGTAAAAATTAGTTCCTTTTTGATTTGAATTTTAAAGATAATTAAAATTAAAGACTCCTCATTTCAGTGGAATTCACATTCTTTGGTTGAAAATTATTCCTTCTTGGTTAAAAATGACCTTTTTTTTGAATTTTTAAATGTTTTCTAAAAAATTGTTCTCTTTGGTTTTAAATTTAACTATTTTATTGAAAACTCAACTATTTTGTTAAAAATTCATCTCTTTGGTTGAAAATTTAACTATTTATTTAAGGTCATATTATTTGGGAATAATTTAGTGGTTTCGTTGAAAATTCGTACTTTTGCATGAAAAATTATTATTTTTTGGTTGAAAATTCTAGAAAATTTGTCTTTTTAGTCTTGAAAGTTCAACTTTTTAGTTATAAATAATTATTTCCTGTTGTAGATTCTTTTTTTTCAACTAAATTATCTGGTTGAAAATTATTATTTATTTAATTTTACTATTTAGTAAAAAAGTGATCTTTTTCAGTAGAAAATTAATTTTTTGTTTGTTTGAAAGATAATTATTTTTAATTGAAAATTCTACTACCGTATTGGCGGTTCAGGAGCTTTTTTATGTTACTTAAAAATTCTACTATTTAATTCTAAATTCGTCCTTTTGGATTAAAAATTCTTATTTTTAATTAAAACAAGGATTGATTTTTTGTCGAAAAGTAAACCTTTTTTGTTGAATATCCATCTTTTTTTATTAAAGTAAAAATATTGTTGAAATTTTAAATTTGCTTTAAGAAATGTGTATTTTTTAATTGAAAATTCAACTGTGCTGTTGAAAGCGATCTTTTTTGTTGAAAATTTGCATTTTGTGTTTACACATTATTGATATTATTGAAATCTCAACTACCTTCTAAAAAATTTATCTTCCTTAGTACAAAAAAGCCTTCTGTTGAAAATTCATTCTCTCGGGCTCAACAGTCAAAAGGTTTATAAAATATTAAACTTTTTATTTTGAAAACTCAACTCTATTAACGAAAATTTATCTTCTCGAGTTCAAAATATAGTACCTACAATAATTTTTATCAAAATATTCCCCCCCCCCCCCTATTTTCTCGAAAAATCATACTATTTTCCCCGTTTTAAAAGCATCTTTCCCCATGAGGTCTGATTTTTACAAAATCGTTTTCCGTATTTTTGCCTCTCGGACTTTTTTCCATTTTAGTGAGAGGGACGAAAAAAATAAACTAAAATGTCTCGAGACGAGAAAGGGAGCATTAGAGGTATATAGGAAAAGGGAATTACGATCTACGTGATGCGAAACTCTAATTGCAGTTAGCGCGTTACGAGTGATTTTTTTTGTAATTACTGGGATTAAATGAATGAAATTCCGGGTCGTTTGACGTTCGGTGAATTAATCCGGGGAGAAATGCTAAATGGAAACGATGTTGTCCACGTGTGAAATCTCGGATTTTCGGTAAAATAAAAAAAAATTAGAATGCTATAACTATAGAGGTATAACCATTTTTTAATTAGAGAGAACGCGTGCCCTGCGACACGTTCTCCTCGCATATTATCGCGCGCTCGATCCGGATGCTGATAAGGGCTTAATGAATTCAGTAATTAATTGCTAGAATGTGATCGTGGTTATCGAATTTTCCAAGAAGTCAGATTCTGGCTTTAAGAAATTGAGAAATAAAAAACACAAATAGTTTAATTCAAATGTGTGAGGAATTATTGGGCGATAAAAGTGATTTAGAGAGTGATAAAAATGTTTCAGTCTTGTACTAATTTGAATTTTTACCTAGTTTTTCAGTTTTATGGCTTATGCGATTAAGGAATTTTTATCCCTTTACAGATATGATCTTACCATTTTAGAAAGTTCTGTAATAATTTTCATAATTTGCGGAAGAATTTATCTTATTTTTTTGGATGCAAATTTAATCTTCTGTTTTTCAAATTTTAAACTCATTTTTACAGAAAAAAAATTAATTTATTACGCTCAGTTTTCAGAACTTTTAACAGATTTTAATATTTATTAAACCTGTGATCGTAGATT
This sequence comes from Belonocnema kinseyi, assembly GCF_010883055.1. NCBI lineage: Eukaryota > Metazoa > Arthropoda > Insecta > Hymenoptera > Cynipidae > Belonocnema > Belonocnema kinseyi. Next base: position 60,339,667 of record NC_046660.1, read on the forward strand.
GAATAACAATTTTGTAAAAACTAATATACTACCGACACTTGGTATTTATGGATACCCATTTTTTAGCATTTAAAATATTTTAATTCAATCAATTCGAAGTTAAAAATGTTTTAAAAATTTGTAATGAAATTGGTTGAAAGATATCTAAATTCTAAATAAAATATTTGCAGGATGAAATTATTTTGTCCTATTTGTTAGGATGTTATTACAAAAATAGTGCAAAAATTTCTGAAATGACTCTACTATTTATTCATAAATTTATTTAGGAATGGTTATTTTTAAAAAGTTTTAAAATTAGTACAAAAATATTGAAAAATCTGCGATATATTGAACTTTGTATCAAATTTCAAACAACATTATGCATTTTGAGCTGCCCTCTTAAAAAATTTCTCCCTTAATTTTACGCGAATTGATTGCGTCATTAATAAACAATAAAAATAAATTAGTAAAGTTTAATTTTTACCCAGTTATAAATTATAAACAAACTTTAACTAAAATTTTATTAGCTTAAAGTAGGAAATGGATATATTGTTTTAATTTTAACCTAAAAAAATTATCTATTTTTAATTATTATAGATTTTGGGATTTGAGAGAGGTTTAAAGAAAGGGAAAAATCAAAGCAAAATTTGTTGGTATGTTTTTAATTTAAGTTTGTAGAGTATCCAGTTAAACCTTATGTCATAAAAGTTAAAAAATCTATTTTATTTTATTTAAATTTAAAAAAATACATTGGTCAAAAATATTTTTCTTAATTTTTTGATTTCTTTATTAAGAATCTGAAGGTCGTGTTAACTTACCAAAAACAACCAACATCCAGAATTTTCGGTTAGAAAAATGAATTTTTCACAAATTAGTTCAACTTTCAGCAAGTAGTCGAATTCTCGACCAAAAATAATAAGTTATATTAAAAAACAAAATTGATAGATTCCCAAAATATTCGTTGTTATATCCATTTATAAAAAAGTTGTCTATACAGTTTTTGGTTAAAAACTAGCACTCATTGCACTTAGTTCAAATTATGAATATTATGATAATGTTCGAAATTTTCTTTTATTTATATTCTATTTTCATAAATTTCGAAAAATGAGAATTTTCGAAAGAAAAAACTTATCAAGAAGTAAAAGGGATAAAGATTTTAAAAAATTCTTTTTTTCATATACAAATTTGAAGCGCTATCACCTAATCTAACCAGGAGTAGAGAACCTTTCGGATCGCGGTCCATGTAACGGCATCCTGTCGGCATTTTTTCTCACTTTCTTTTTGTTAATGTAAATACAAAATATTCATTATTATACATTTTTTCGAATAAAAAGAGTTCCCTATGCACTTTTTTCAAATTATTACTATTTTATATATATTTTATTTTCATCTCAAATAAAAATAAAAATTACTAAAATATAAATCTTTAATTAAATATAGAAACAGAAACTTCTCTAGGAGTAAAAGTAGTAAAGATTTAAAAAAATATTTTTCGCTATAAAAATTTGAAGCGTTACCACCTGATCTAACCGGGAATTGAAAGACTCACCTCGTGGTCCATGTAACATATGAAGAATTTTTTAATGTGGTTATTTTCGAAAATGGCTGAAAAATAAATTTTTTAAAGTGAAATCCAGCCAGATCACACAGGTCGCTGATCAAGCTCTCTAGCAATCATCCCAGGCGAAGAGCTTCACAAAGTCATTACATCTCCTGGTTCACACAAAAATAAACAAATTGACTGACAATTCCATATCAAGATCCACACTCTATATGTTAATCACAATCACTAACTAAAATACACAATGCACATCAATGATTATTCATCCTTTTAAAAAGCCCCAATAATTTCTGCGTACTCTCAGAAGTTTGAAACTGGAAAAAACAATTTACCTCTAGTACCTAATCCCCTTTCAGGCCTGAATAAACGATCCCCTTGAAGTTGAAATTTTTTCAAGTCCACAAAGAGCTCTTTTCGGAATTAGTGTCCGCGAATCAGCAGAATAAAAAAGTAGTAGTCTAGAGAGCGATGAAGGCAGACAGGGACCAATAATAGTTTAGAGTGGTCGCTGTCCGTTACGAGTCCCCTGCCGCGTCCCAAATGAGCATTCCTTCTCGTAATTGGAGCACAGGGGGATACTGTCCCATCGAATCGAGTCTGTGCAGGACAGGCGAGAGGGATTGTGGAGTTAGGGGAAGATTTTAACCGTGTGGAGGGAAGGGGGTTGTAACCAAGAGGGATAGAGAGAGGATCGAGATAGGGTACGGAATACGGATCCCTAAGCGCTCTTGGACGGTCTGCGTCTGAGGGTCTCTAGAAACAGAAAGATAGAAAGATAGAAAGGGATGAAACAGCCACTAGGAAGCGAGACTTAGAACCTTCCATATAAACCCCTGCCCTAGCCACAAAAGGACTTCTTGCTAAGATCCTAAAAAGCTCTCAGCTAAATCGTCATCTCTCTTTAGTCTCCGCAGCGATAAGCTCGAATTAGACTCCACATTAGGGAGCGTCCATAAAGTACGTTATCAATTTTGCCCTTTTTTGGGTGGGGACGAATTAAACCAAAGGTCAACCACCCTTGCCTTTCCAGATACAAATTCAACCCAACTAAATTAAGCAAACAGGGTGAATTCTCAATAATACAGATCAATTTCTGACGAAAAAAAAGACTTTTTAAGTGTATAGTTCAATTTTCAACCAAATGATTCAATTTTCAAGAAAAAGTTTAATTTGTAACCAAATTGTTGCAGTTTCAATCAAATATTTGAACTTTTAACAAAAAGGTGAATTCTTCATTAAAAAATGTGGTAACTCAAGGGAAAAAACTTAAATGTAGCTTAAGGGAAAAAATGTACATGTAGCTTAAGTTAAAAATTTAAATGTAGCTTCAGGGGAAAACCCCGACCGGCATTTGGAAGTTCTATGTTTCGAATCCCAGTGGAGCGATGGAGAAGATCTTTTCTTAGACAAAATTTAATTACAAAAAATGTAATAGTTCATATTTCAACGAAAAGAAAAAGAATTTTGAAGAAAATATGGAAATTCTTTTTAACCATAGAGTTGGGTTATCATCAAAATAATATAAATTTTAACAAAATAGTTGACTATTGAAACCAATAATTAAATTTTTAACCAGATGAATTTTTTCAACTAATTTTCAACACGATAGATAAATTTTCAACCAAACCGTTAAATACTACAACTAAGAAAGATCAATTTTGAAAAAATATCGGAAAAATTGAATTATCAGTAAAAAAAGTTACTTTTTTACAAAGAAGACCAGTTTTCATCGAAATATCGAGATAAAGAACGAATTTTCTCGAAAATGTTGGAATATTTAACATTTTTAATATTAAAGATTAAATTTTTCATCAAAATAGTTTTATTTTGGATCAAAAAGATAAAATTTTAAGCAACAATAATAATTTTTGACTAAAAGATACCCATTTTTACCAAATAAATGAACATTCAACCAAATAGTTGTGTTTTTAATCGAGAAGATTTTTTTTTCTAACGAAAAGGAGGATTTATCAAAAATAATGTATGAATTTTTTACCAAATAATTGATTTTTTTAACAAAACAGTAAAATTTTTAAAGAAATCATTTTTAACCAAAATTAAGAATATTCACATTTTTTGCGAAAAAGAGAATAGTTAAACTTTTGAATGGAAAAAATTAATTTTCACACTGAAAATTGATTCTTAAATAATATAGTTAAATTTTGTACCAAAATAGTTCGATTTTCAATCAAAAAATTACGTTATGTCCAAATTGTTGAGTTTCCTAAAATGTAGATAAGTTCTTCAACAAACAGTTGAATTTTTAACAATTGATATTAATTTTTTTTAAAAAACATTGATTTTTCAACTAAAAAGGATCATTTTCTTACCAAAAAATGGAATAAGTTATTTTTAACTAAAAAATACAAACAAATTTTAAAGAAAATGGTTCCATTTTCAACGCAATCTTTTTTAACGAAAAACAAGAATCTTCAATCAGAAAACTGAATTTTTAACAAAGTAGTTCAGCTTTCAGTAGGTCTAGTAATATTTGAACAAAAATTATACATTTTTACGAAAAAGAGTTAAGTTAAGAGAAAAGTTAAGCTTTGACTTGGAAAAATCACTTTCTAAACAAAAAATCGAATTTTTAACAATATGGTTAAATTTTCTACTAAAATAGTTAAATTTTCAACAAAAAATGACTTTATCGTAATTGTTGAATTTTCTAAAAAGTAGATCAGTTTTCCACCAAACAGTGAAATTTTCACCAAAGAACATTAATTTTCGACCGAAAAGGAACGTTTTTCATCAAATCACATGGATTCGCAACTAAGAAAATATCCATTTCTTATTAAAAATGAAATAAGTTATTTATAACTAAAAAAAAGAAAATTTACAAGAAAACGTTTCAATTTTCAACTACATCATTCTTAGCCAAAATCAAGAATCTGAAATCAGAAAACTGAATTTTTAACTAATACTAAAGGGCTCTCTTGGAGAGCTTTATTTCGTGTATGTGATTAATATTAGTATTTTAGTGTGCTTTATGACATTTAATGACTTTGTAAAACTCTTCGCCTAGGGTAATTGCCAGAGTGATTGATCAGCGATTTCATACAGCGTATTAAATTCACAATATCTTTATCGTATCAGGAACTTGACTTAGTCCCTGGCTGATGATAAAAAGTCCGATTCAGCCGATAAAAAGTATAAAAAAAAAAAAATAATATTCATAACCCTGTGGTCCTGCAGATAACCAGAGTTGTTCCCCCTTCGAGCGGGCCGGTTGCTGAATCCCAGTCCGCTTCTCATTTAATGAGATGGAGACAAGGAGGATTCAGGCGTGAAAATTGAAATAAAGATCTCTTAATGGATTAATAGAAGGAGATGATGCAAGTCGATGAGTGTGAAAGACAGTAAAAAGCCTTCTGAGAGTTCTCTCGTTAAAAGTTGAGTCTGTCGGAATGGTTATGAGGCTGGAGCCTGAACAGTAGCTAGGACAGGCACGCACGCGTCACACCATGTTGCGTAGCACGTGCACGGGCAGATGCAGCGGAGATGCGCTCGCTCGTAACGATGTCGTTAAGACAAGCAAACCACTGAAACGTCTTATAGCCGCAGTAACACCCCGGCAAGACTAAGGCAGCTTTCCACCCGACCGGAAAATGGAAAGTCATACGTGCTACGGAAGCCAGACTAAAACGTTAACGGCCTGAGAGACACAGATTTTACAGCGATCTTGCCAGCCTGGTTGATCACTTTCATTCCGAAATGAGATGAAAATTACATCAAGGAATCTGTATTCTCACCAGAGTTTAGCAGAAATTCTTGACGTCCTGTCAGACTAGATGGAGCTATGAATTAAACAGTTTTGAAATTAAATTTCTTCTGAAAAAGGATCTTCGCTTTCGCTCCGCTTGGGATCGAAGGACAGAACTACCGATTGCTGGACGGGTGCTTTTCCATCAAGCTACTAGAAAGACCGAAAGAAGAATCCTTTTTTAGAAATAAACGTATTATTTTGCCAAGTGTTTCAAGTCAAATTTTGCAAGGAATCTGTATTATCATCAGAGAATAACAGAAATTCTCAACGTCTTTTCATTAAGCTTTTCCATTAAGCTACTAGAAAGTTCGGAAAAAAGAAACCTTTTTCAGAAATACACGCATTATTTTGCCAGGTATTTCTTTTTTCACAACAAATTTCATTGAAAAAATGTTTCATTTATAGCTCCATCTAGTCTGAAACGACTTTAAGAATTTCTGGTATTCTCTGATGATAACACAGATTCCTTTTAAATTTGACTTGTACCACCTGGTAAAATAATGCGTGTATTTATGAAAAAGGACTCTTCTCTCGATCTCTCTAGTAGCTTAATGGGAAAGCACCCGACCACTATACAGGTATAAATGAAGTGTAAAAGTTAAAGTTCGTCCTGAAAAAATGGACCATTTTGATTCTCAGGTTGATGACTTGATCGGGAAATTAACGGAAATTTAATTAAAAGACCGAGAATTCACGTCTGATCAGAGTAAAATTTAAGTTTCCATTGTTGAAATAACTTCTGCTAGTTTAGAAGATAAACTCATTTAATTAAAACTAATTTTTTCATTAAAGATTCATCATTTTAATTGAAAATTCATCCCTGATTGAAAATGCAACTACGTCGTTGGAAAAAAAAATTTTATTAGAAAATTTAACTATGCCAGTCAAAAATCGAATTGTTATGCTGAAAATGCGTTTTTGTTGTGAAGAATTAGATTTTTTTAATTCAACTATTCTATTTTTTGTTATAAATTTATTTTCTCCCTCTTTTCAATTGTGAATTTCCTCTTTAATGAGCCGAAAATTAAGGCAGTTTGGAAGTCTGTTTTTTGAATTATAAATCTTTTTCCTGCTTTTTTGGCATAACATTTTCTTTTCATCAGGAAATAGATTTCTGTGTGATCCAAAATTACAAATTTATCCTTTTTAATTAAATTTTAACTATTTGGCAGGAATTTCACACTTTTTACATAAAATTTCAACTATTTGTTTTAAAATTTATGTACCTTTTTGGAAAATTAATATTTTTTACAGAAAATTCATTCTAGTTTAAAATCCATCAGTTTGGTTGGAAATTAATTTCTTCAAATGGTTGAAAATTAACCTTTGCTAGTTCAAAATAAAAATTTTGTAATAAAAATTGGTATTTTTAATATGAAAATTAATTATATTGTTGAAAATACACGTATTTTGTTAAAGAATGGACTTTTTATGGAAAATTATCTTTTTCTTTTAAAAATCTGCTTTTCTAAAGAATGTTCATCTTCGTTGAAAATTCAAGGGTTGCAGTGGAATATTTCTCATCTTAGTTCAAAATTCATCTTTTTGGTAAAAAATTAAATTAATTTATTCAAATATTCATCACCTTAGTGGAAAATTGATATCTAAAAATTATTCTTGTCGGTTAAAAGTCCAAGTATTTCAGTTAAATATTTATCATTTTAGCTGAAAGTTCATCTTTTAGGTTTGAAATAAAATTTTATCGGTTGAAAATTGAACTCTTTTGTCAAATTAAAAAAAAATCATAGTTTTAATAAAAAATTTATCTCTTGTGTTAAAAAATGAGCTATTTTATTGAAAAATTGTTGTTTTTTTTGGAACAAAATAAATTTTTTTCTACAAAATTTAATTATTTTACTGAAAATTTGTTTTCATTTTGATAGCAATTTTTTTCATCTGAAACTGTAACTATAACACCAGTTAAATATTCCATAATATTAATTAAAAACTTATTCCTCTGGATAAACATTCATTTTTGGAATAAAAATTCCATTATTTAATTTTTTGTCGAAAAATGATCTTTTCCAGTTGAAAATTCGTCTTTTTTGTTAGAAAATAATCTTCTTGATTGTAACAGGAGCTGCGCGGGATGTGCGTGGTCTGTGGTTGTCACTCAGGCGAGCACTCAGGCGTGAGCAAACAAAAGCGAATTGGGCTATAAAGACTGAGTTCCCAACCACCGCCAGCCCGAAAATCGACGCTATAGAAGGGTTTCACTGTACTTTACTTTTAATTGACCAAGAAAAGTGAAAAACTTGATCGGGAGAAATCTGGAAATGACCGGGAATTTGGCATCATCCACCGAATCTCCACCCTCATCAGAATTTGATAATCAGAACTCTGGTGTTGGATGAAGTTCGTCTAGAGATTTTTTGGACGCCCAAAGACATCTACCAAATCTGAAGACATATATATTCCATTGGCTTATGTTATTAGGATGACATGATTAGATTATTAGCAGTTCATGTCGAGCACATAGTTTCCCCTTAATTGGATCCAAGTTTGACAACTGTGCCCAGAGTTCGACTTAATTGACCCAATTGCAGCATTCCCAGGATGGTGACTTCATTCAAAAGCAATTTACCTCTGATCCGTTCTGATCCAATAAGCTTTTTCGTTTCTCTCATGGAAATGATGAAAGGGTTACTGGGATCCACTTGGTTCCAAATTCTACATATTAGCAGTAAGCGTAGGGTATTTCAATATCTGAAATTGTTTACCCCTCATCAGGTCTTTGGTGCTCGCCTTGGGCTCTTACACCTGTCGAGATCTCAGTTACAGTTGACTTCAAAGTAACTTTCCCATTAATTATTACGATCGTCTCTCGCCTCTCGTGTATAGTACGATTCTGAGCTCGTAACATGCTTGAAGTAGCAGGGACAGCAACGTCGTCAAAGCAACCGACTCATTAACCTACCAGCCAGTAGCACTTGCAGAAGACCGATAGCTTACGGTATATGTTATATGGTATATAGAGTTGTTACATGGTGTGTGTTACGTATTCAATGTTTGAAAGTGTAGAGGTCTATAGGTATATCAGGGTGAGTGTAGGTCAGGGATTTTTAATGAAAACCAGCGAAAGGGTCAATCCGTTTTCTGAATATCAGAGTTTTAAGGGCTCTAGTGGGTTTGATGAAACTTGATTGAACTTTAGTGTTGGGTGAGTGAAGTTTATAAACTGCTGATTAAATTTTAATGGACTTTTACATTTTTGTTTTGTTTTTAGATGTCCATATGACATGTCTATAAATTGTACGCTACAACTACAAAAAACTTTAAAATTCAGTCCGCGAGTTTGGAGATATGGTGTTTTAAAGACAGTCGGGTTTCAAAATTCAAAATCCTGTGAATACCTGAATTTAAAAAATTTTTGAAAACCATTTGACAAATAAAGTTTTCTCAATGAAGATTAAAGTTTAAATAAGTTTAATTGTATTACTTGATTGAAAATTCAACAATTTTTCAAAACGTCACACTTTTTGTATGAAGATTCAGCTGGTTTGGTGAAAATTGTCTTTTTTGGGTTGAACATTCAAATATTTTGGTAGAAAATTAACATTTTTTCTAACAAATCATATTTCTGTATTGAAAATTCAACTTAAATCTTTTTGGTTAAAAATTCAATTTTGCTATTGTTGAAAAGTCTTCTTTTTGTTTGATTTCTTTTTAAATCATACTTTTTAGTCTAAATTTTAACTGTTTTGTTGAAAATTTGCTCTTTGGGTTAAACATTCACATATTTTGGTAAAAAATTAACATGCTATTGACAAATCATATTTTTGTGTTGAAAATTCAACTAAAATATTTCTGGTTTAAATTCAATTTTGATATTGTTGAAAATTCGTCTTTTCGGTTAAAATTTGTTCTAAAAGTTAAACTTTTCAGTCAAAATTTCAACTGTTTTGTTTGAAAATTTGCTTTTTTGGGTTAAACATTTAAATAATTTGGTAGAAAATTAACTTTTGGTTGACAAATCATACTATGGTGTTGAAAATTTTACTAAAATCTTTCTGCTGAAAAATCAAATTTTTGTTTGGAAATTCGTTTTTTTGATTTAAAAAAATTTCAAAAAGTTATACTTTTTGATTGAAGATTCAACTGGTTTGTTGAAATTTTGCTTTTTTGGTTTGAACATTCAAATATTTTGGTAGAAAATTAACATTTTGTTGACCAATCAGTTTTTGTTGTTGAAAGTTGAGCTATAATCTTTCTGCTTAAAAATTAAATTTTTGTTGTTGAAAATTTGCCTTTTTGATTAAATTTTTTTTCAAAAAGTCATACTTTTCGATTGAGAATTCATCTGGCTTGATGAAACTTTGCTGCTTTCGGTTGAACATTCAAATACTTTGGTAGAAAACTAACTTTTTTGCAAAACCATATTTGCATGTTGAAAATTCAACTAAAACCTTTCCCACTTAAAAATTGAACTAAAATCTTTCCGCATTGAAAATTTAAATACTTTGTTGAAAATTCGTATTTTTGATTTAAAAATTCATTTGTTTTAGTAAAAATTTCATATTTTTGGTAAAAATGTAACTGTTTGGTCAAAATTAATCTTTTTTTGTTGAAGATTCATACATTTTATTGAAAATTAATTTTATTGGTTAAAAATGAAAAAACTGTATTCAAACTTTAATTATTTTGTTGAAAATTCAACTCTTTCATTTTTAATTGAACAGATTTTTTTTTGAAAATTCGCTTTTTGACGAGAGGTTTTAATATCAACTATCACATTTTTCTTTGAAAATTCATCTTTGCCGGTATAAAATTTTAGTATTCGCTTAAAAATTTAACTATTTTGTTGAAAATTTAATTATTTTATAGAAATTTCAAATATTTTGTAGCAAATTCAAGTATTTTGTAGAAAACTCGTCTTTTTAGCCGAAAATTCAACTGTGTGGGTAAAAATGTAACTATTTTGTTAAAAATTTAGTAGTTTTTTGAAAATTCCAGTATTTTGTAGAAGTCATATTTTTTAACCGAAATTTCAACTATTTGGTTAAAAATTTAACTATTTCGTTGAAACTTTAGTTATTTTGTTGAAAATTTAATAATCTTGTTGAAAGTTTAGCTATTTGATTCAATATTAAACTATTTTGTTTAAAAAGCTCAATGGTTTTTATATGAAAATTCGTCTTTTCAGGCTGAATATTCAACAATTTGATAAAAAAACAACGAATGATTAAACAATTTTGTTGAAAGTTGAATCCTTTCATTGAACAGTCTTCTTTGTTGACAGAAATGTACTTTTTTCTGCTTGATATAAATGAATAATCAAATTATAATCTGCAATTATTTTATTCCGTTTACAAAAAATTCTGTCTCAAGACAGTTACAAGATTTAAATGATGGTCTTTAAATATTAATGGTCAGACAAAAATAAAAAACTAGTTAGGGAAAATTCATGAAATCATCCATATACAACCCCCTGGCCTCGTGCGGACTGAAGACACGGAGCAATCCAAGGACGACTGCCTTCTGCATTTCCCCCGCAAGGGTCTCGGTATTTCGTTGATATACATAATTCTTGTGCCATTTTCCATTCCTTAAGTCTATATACTCAATACTCTATAGACCTCAACGGATTCTTGACACGTGTACTTTGCAGCTCTAGTTACATTGGTATCGATTTAATGCTAAAACGCATTTCCGTATCAGTCAGGCTGAGTCAGCCACTTCGCACGTCTTGGCGCAGCCTCTGCCGCATTTGACAAAATACCACCACGCAACTCTGAGGTGCTGAATTTCTGAGTTTCGCGAGTGCGTTGAATTAACCCTTCGAAATTGGATTGCATGCTCGGGAATTCTCGGTGAAGGAGGCGCAGAAACGCTTGATTGGCCCCTTAATTACTCTTAATGGCAAAACTTGGATGAGATTTAATTGCTATCTTTAAGAAATTATGCATTACATAAAAGTAAAACAAGTACTTTTTTGCCACTGATACGAAAAAATGATTCTCTTTTTTTAAACTGAAACTAATTCTTGGTGTTTGAAAGAATCAAAATTAAATTTTGTTACTGATGGTTTCTGCTTTGTAATTGCAGGCTACAGTCTTCCTTACTTTTGAATTAAAATTTTCTCAATTAAAATTTTTTTATTTCCTTTTTGAATATTTAATTTGATATTTTAATCACTTCAATTTTAAAAATCTTTCGCGTTTGGTGTTAGTAAGAAAAATAAAATTTAAAAATGGGGATGTTGATTTTTCTATTATTTCGTTGAAAATTTTAAGGATTCATAATTGTTTATAATTATATAACTTTGTAGTTTAAAAAAATACATGATAATTTACATATAGTTTTTTCAAACTTATATTTTCGGAAAATTTCATACATTGATGTAATCATTCATAAACCTGTGTAGAAATACACAATTTCCTACAAAAAAATATACAAAATTAATATTGTTCTTTGTTGTAGAGTTTCATCATTTTTATTGGCAATTCTTAATTTTCACACAAAATCAGGAAAATTTATAATCATTCATGAAAAATATTTGTTTTTCATACTTCTGAGTTTTCTTTACCGAACTGTCACAAAATCTGATGCTAACCTGGATTTTTCGAAATTTAAGAAATTTAAATTAGATTATAATAAATTTTAAAATACTATTTAACGTCCAATAATCAAGTTAATAAGAAGAATTCCTAAAAATAAAACCAAGCATCGAGCGACCAAATTTAGACAAGCACCATAAAATATTCCTATTGTATTTTAAAAAAAGATACACATTTTCCTAAAAAGGAAAACAGAATAATTTTTTGGACAAAAATAAAAAAAGAGGAAAATTTTTTTTTTAAGTAGACTTTTAAAACCTGTAAAATTTATGGAATTTTGAAATCGGACTTCTGTAGCTAAGGTGACCACATGTTCTGATTTGTTTAATTTGTTTTTAATTTTCTGATTTTGAATATGCAGTCTAATTTTGAATATTAAATTGAATTCTACAAACTTGACGTAAAAATGTTATCCTCCGAAAATTTATTTGTATATTTTTCACACTTTAATGAAGCAGTATACAATTTTATCATTTTGTTACAAATTTAATAATTTTGTTAAAAACAAAAGTCAACTTTTTGGTTAAAAATTCAATTAATTGACCTAATATTAACTTTTTTGTTAAAAATTGAACCGTTTTGTTGTAAATTCATCTCTTTAGCATGTTAATTAAACGCTTTGGATGAATTTTTTTTCTTTATAGACTGGAAAATCTTTCTGGATTGAACATTCGTCGTTTTGATTAAGAAATGCATCCGTTTTTAATTGGTTGAAATTTATTTTTTAACTATTGCATTTTTTGAATGAAAATTTCTCTTTTTAGTTTAAATTTCATGCATTTTGTTGTAAATTATTTTCTTTGTTTAAAGCATTCACTTATTAGTTGGAAATAATTTTTAGTTTTTACAAAGATTCATCATCAAGGTGGAAAAAACTCTTGGGTTAAGTTAATGTTTTCAACGTAAAATTAAAATAATATATTATTTGGTTGAAAATGTAATATTTTTGTTAAAAAAATCAATACTTTTGTTACAATTCCATTCTTTTTCGTGGAAAATTCAACTATTTGGCTTAAAATTAACTTTTTTATTGCAAATTTTTATTTTCGGATTGAAAATTCATAATTTTGGTTTAAAGATTTAAATATTTTGTTGTAAATTTGCCTTTTTCCTGGATAAAAACATATCTTATTTTAGAGATTTTTTGTTGTTTTTATTAATCCTCTCAGCCTAGACTTCAATATCCTTGGTTCTAATTAACGTATCGGGATTTTTCTTTTAATTCTAGCTGAAAGTCTCACAAAAATTAATACTGTAAACTTGATAAGATAAATTCAACGTATTACTATAAATGTTTTCACAAAACTGAAACAACTATATAGCAAACCGAAAATATTATCCGGGTATATTATACCCAGTCAAGGCTCAGAGGGTTAAGAATGCAACTATTTAGTCGAAAATTAATCTGTTGTTTTTTAAATTTAAGTATTTTATTCTCATTTAGAAAATGGATATTTTTCAGTTCAAAATTCACGTACATTGTTGGAAATTTTTTTGTTCTGAAAATTAATCATACTGTTTAAAAATTTATTATGTTCGCATAAATTTTCTTAATTTCAGTTCGAAATGTATTGTTTTAGTTAAAAATTTAACTATTTTGAAGATTTGTATATTTTGTTAAAAATGTGCGGTGTGTAGCAAATTAATCTTATTAATTCAAAATCGAACTTTCTCGTTGAATATTGATTTCTTTGGTTAAAAATCTAGCCTAAAAGAAAAATTTATCAGGGGAAATTAGGGAATTTTACAAATTTTTATTTAGTAGTAACCCTGTTTTTAAACTATTGCGCTAGTTAAATTCTATTAGGGTTGAGGGGAATTAGAGATTCAATAGAATGAAAAGTGTGATAATATCTTCATATTCCGATCAAGGCCACCCTATCTGTATGAACTCTGGTATCAGATTTCTTAATTTTTATATTATTTTTCGAGCACTTTTAAATATAGATTTTTCAGTTATGAAATTTCGAATTTGAAAATGTGAGAATTTAAATAACCCTGAAAAATGTTTAAAAACCCGGAAATGATTGGGATTTTTTTTCTTCTAACGATTCAGGGATCACCCTCTCTTACTGGTTGAAGAATTGGCACATTGTATTGAATTCGTTGCGTTGCTGAAAAAAAGTGACGAAATATCGAATAATAGGAAGTCAAAGTAAGTATCCAACTGCGTAATTCAGTTTCGTCAATGGTTAGGCTAATCCTCATGATCCCGAATTAAGATCGGCACAATGGCATCCGAACGTCATGACCCGTTTCGACAACAGGAAGGGCCAAGTTGTCAATAGACGGAGCGGCGAGGTTAACATAGGCGGAATACTTTGGATCAGCCTAATACACACTTGTCCACTTGTCACGTCGAATTTAAGTTTTTAATGACAATTATTGCAAGTCAAGGTTGTGTCGACTTTTTAAAAATGAATTTCGAATTTCCCGCAGATGTTTCTTAATAGAAGGCGGAGTCAGAAGGTTATGAGAAAAGAACAAATTTTACTGCCACTAAAATATCCGGCAATAAAAATCCCCGAGTAAAATTTAACATTAACTGAGGTCCTTAAAAAGGGTCGACGAAACTTTAAGGCATAACCGTAACGAATAACGAGTAACCTAACACGCCAACGAAACTTTCTTAACGAATTTCTTCGGGGCCTACATTTCATGCTACCTTCTTTGTTCACGAGATAATCTCAGATATCACATTGTAGATAAAAATGAAAAAAAAATATTCTATCCATTTTTGGATCGTCCTAATCCGCATCTTTCAGGAATCAAGGTGATGGATTCGAAGAAAAAAAATAAGGGTTTCTATACAGAAATAATTTTTAGTTCTTAAGGGCCTGCAACAAAAAGAAACACCTCTTGCTGGAAAGGAACCCAATTTTGATAAAGGCTTTCCAGAGAACCTATTTTTTGCTTTCCTTACTTCGACAATTAAATTGTGGGCTGTTAAAAGAAAAAATTTCTGTCATACTATAAAAAATGCCTTTTTAACAAAATACTTGAATTTTCAAAAATATAATTAAATTTTGAACACAATAGTTGGATTTTAAAGCTAAGAAGATAAATTCCCCAAAAAAATGTCATAGTTTACATTTCAATAAAAAAAGATTAAATTTATAGAAAACAAAAAATAATTTTAAAATCAAAATTTTGTTTCATCTAAGAAAGAGAATTTTGAAATAAACAAGATAAAACTTAAAAAAATAGAAAACCTAAATTTTCAGAAAAAAAATAATTTTAAGCAAGAAAAAAAGGCTTTTCTTACTCAACTAAACTTAAGTAGTTGAATTATCGATTTAAAAAGATTATTTTTGGTAAAAATTGTTAAACTCTCAATGAAAGAGATAAGTTTCCAACTAAATATATAAATCTTCAAAAAAAGAAAGGATTTCTTTACAAAATGATTCAACCAAATCTTTTAAACAAAATAGTTAAATACCCAAGGAATGAAGAATAATTTTTAACCAAAAAGTTGCCTTTTGATC
>NC_046660.1:60355114-60368079 GCF_010883055.1 Belonocnema kinseyi
CTGAAATTTTAAACAAGAAATAATTTCCTACAAAAAAAAATTTAATCCAAAAAAGACGAAATTTTTTAAAACAAAAGATTTGAATTCTCCACCAAATAATTGCATTTTTATCCAAGAAAAATAAAATTTGTACTAAAACAGATGACCTTTTGATGAAAAATGATAATTTTTCTTAAGTTGAGCTTTCATCCAGAAAAGATTTCGGTTCATTCTTCAACACCAAAATATAAATTTTCAACAAAATAGTTGAATATTGATCCAAAAAGTATGACTTTTTAACACAAAAAGTTTAATTTTCAACCAAATAAGGGAATTGATATCTAAGAAAGTTGTAATTTTTTAAATTAAAAAATTTGGTTTAATTGAAAAACTAATCTGTTTTAAGAGGGCTTTCATCTTTCTTGAATAAAAATGAAACTGTTTGTTTACGAATTAAACTATTTTGTTCAAAAGTCATACTTTTTGGTTAAAAATTCTATTTTGTTGAAAATTTAACTATTTCGTAGAATTTTACGTCTATATTTGGTAGAGGACTCCACAATTTTGTTAAAAATTCATCCTTTTTGGTGAAAAATTCGTCTTTTTGGATTAAAAATTCGGTTTGTTTTTCATAAAAACTTATTTATTGTTTAAAAATTTATATTAAGATCGTGAAAAATCAACTGAAATTTTTTTTAATAGAAAATTCAACTATCTTTTCAAAATTTTTCCCTTTTTCATTTAAAAATTCATCTGTTTTAGTAGAAATTTAATTTTTTTTATGAAAATGCAAGTTTTTCTTTAAGCATTATTCTTCTTTGCTTGAATATTTAGCTATTTTGTTCGAAAGGAGTGGTTGCATCACTTTAATTACAAAATGATTATTTTTGTTGACGGTTAATATTTTTACTTGAAAATTCATCTCTTTGGTGAAAAGTTTAACTATTTTTTTTGAAGATTAATCTTTTTTAATTGAAAATTCAAGTACTTAGGTTAAAGTTTAACTACATTAAAAAAAAAAATTTTTTAATAAAAGCTCATGTCTTTGGTTAAAAATTTAACTGTTCAGCGGAAAAACCTTTTTTGGTATAAAGTTAATTTTTTAACTAAAAAGTTAAATTTTTTAATTTTTCAAAGATTGATATTTTTTAGTTGGAAAATCTCCTTTTTTGGTAAAAAAATATAATAATTTTCTCTTCTTTTTTGGCTTGAAGGTTCAACAGTTTAGATAAACTTTTATTTCTTCCTTGGAGAGGGGAACCAATTCCGCTCGCTCCTTTGGAGTTCATGTGCGCGTATATGTGGAGCACCCATATCTTTGAATCTTGTATCTGTGGAGTTTGAGTATATTTGAATATTAATAATCAAGGAAAATGAAAAATGCGCTAAAGAAAAATCAGGGAATTTGGAAAATTAAGCGCTCGGTTACCCTACCTAATTCTACTAACAATAACAAGCAACACATTTCAGGAAACTAAAAACTACTTACAGTAAGAGGACGTTTTAAAAATATTTTTAAAGGGGGGGGGGTCTTAGAAAGGCCTTATAATCCTTTACCTAATTTAAGTGCGGCTTCCTAGTCGTAAGTAGCTTTATAAATATTGTAAATAGACAGAGTAACAACAAAACAGTAAATCTTTTAGATGAATTTTTCAAGTTGGCAACCCTTCTTTCACGCTCTTTCCAAATCGAAATCTCGCTCCCCTCCAAAATTCTCTGCGCGTATAGCTCGTCCACTCGTTGGTCAGACACCGACCAATCTAGTGGATAGTTCTGAACTTAACGGTTGATAAACCTTTACTACTGATAGTTACGGAAATTTTATTCATACTGCAACTTGACAGATAACTGAACCTTCCTATGTGACCAGTAAGACAGTGATTGCTGCATACAGATGATGATAAAAAGAGATTTAAAAAAGGTGAAAAATCGAGGGTAGGTGGAATTTCTTGAGAATGGATGGTCTCCAAGGATGCGCATCATGCTTGTCTCGGGACATCAGTTATGGGCATTAGGTTTGTATTACGGCTTGCACGTAGCAGGAGGAAACGAGCGTAGTTCTTTTCGTCCGTGACGGAGGAACATTTTTCATCTGGAGAAGGGGGAAAGTGAAAAAGCCGCGTTGAAAGGAATAGCTGTTGAAAATATGCATATTAAAATCTCGCCCTTTGTTGCTTGCTGGTTTAACCCATGCGTACAAATTAAAGTAGCATCGTCAAATTTTTTGGGATTAGTTCGTTATTTGTCTGAATGAGATTCTCCAATTTAATTTATTCAGGTTTATCTTCCAATCTTACAAGAGGCTGAAATTCGGAGAACTTGTATTTTTTTCTCGACCCGCTCTCTCGCACATACCCAATGAGGAAGAGGAAACGAGGGAAATGTTTTTTTAATGCATCAGAAGAAATTACGTAATGGTATTTTTTTATTTATAACCCTGGAAATCTGGAAAAGTGGTGAAGTTTTCAAAAGTGTTTAGAATTCAATTATTGTTGAAAATTATTTATATCAGTTTATAATAATTGTATAGGAAATTGTTCGTGAATTAATCTGCGATCAGTAGAATGTTTTGAAACTGAATTTTATTAACGGGATTTTTTTTCATAAGTAGAATTGGAAATTAAACCAAATGAAAATTACAAATCTGTGAAAAATAACCTGTTCCAAGTCGAAATTGTGATTCTCTTGGGAAATTTCCTCTTTTGAGTCGGAATTATAATTCTTTTGGAAAACTTTAGTTTTTAGAACGGAATTGTAATTTTTTCCCAAAATTCTCAAATCTAATTCAGAATTATATACAATTTTAATTCGAAAAATTTTCGGAACAAATTCAGAATTATCATCCTCTTGAAAAATGGCCTGTCCAAAATTATAATTATAATAATTCTTTCAGGAAATTCACTCTTCATATTTAAGAGTTATAGGTATCTCTTGCCACATTCCTAGTTCCAAATCATAATAACATTATTTGTGTTTTTATTTTAAGCCTTGAAAAAATGTTCAAAATTCAACTGTAATCTTATTTGGATTAAAATTCACCTATTTTTTCAAAGTTTTTTCTGCTTTGAAAATTTATGTGTTTTAGTAGAACTCTATTTTTTTGGATAAAAATGTTTAGTTAAAAATTCATCCTGTTTTGTTGAGGATTTAACGATTTTTTTATATTAATTTTTTTTTAATAAAATATATATTTTTATCTACTTTTTCATTATGTGCTTAAAATCAATCTTTTTTGTTGAAAAATTGAACTACTTGGTTGAAAGTACAAAAATTAACAAAAAATTATTTTGTTGGATACTAATAATTCAATTTGGAAATTTATATATTTGATAGAAGAATTTTTTTTATTTGAAAATTAATGTTTTAACTGCAAATTTAACCATTGCAGTTGAAGATTCATCACATTCGTTGAAATTTCATCTTTTTGGTTGAAAGTTAAACTTTTTTTGTAGAAAATTGATCTTTGTAACAGAAAATTCAACTACTCAGGTAAAAATTGAAAAAATTGGTTCAAAATTATTTTTTTTATTTAAAGATTCATCTGTGACTATTTTTTGATGATAGCATTTTTACTTTACAGAATTCAACTCTTTTGCACAAAATTTTTCTTTCTTGACGGAAAAATCTTTATTTGTTGAAAATTGGTATTTTTAGTTGGCATATGGATAATTTTTTTTGCAAATTCATTTGTTTTCTAGAAAATCTGACTATTGACGAAAATTAGTTTTCTTTATTGTAAATTAATTTTTTTATTAAAAATTGAATTTTTTGTACTGAAAATCCAACTATTCCATTTTATAATTTGTCTATTATAATAAAAGGCGTTTTTTTTTAAATTAATTTGTTTGTCTGAAATTTTACTAATCCAGTTGAATATTCCATAATTTTAGTTAAAAGATCATCTGCTTGGCTGAAAGTTCAATTCTGTAACCGAATTTTTTATTTTAGTTTTGCTTAAAATGGTTTTTTTGTTGTAAATTCACCATTTTGTTTGGATACTTGTCGTTTTTGTTCAAAAATTCAACTGTTTGGTTGTAGATTAAATCTTTTTTGGAAATTAATATTCTTAGGTTAAAAATTCAACTGCTTTACCAAAACTTCTTCTTTTTGAACCAAATATTCTTCATTTGTTGAAAATTCATCTTTTTAGTTAGAAAGGTCTACACTTTAATTGAAAATTCATGTCTTTGGTTGCGAATCGAGGTATTTTGTTGAAGATTCGTTTCCTTGTTTTTGAAAATAATTATTTTCTTTTTTGTTATTTGAAGGTTCATTTCAAAGGTTTAAAATTTAACAATTTTTTTTTTAAATTTTAACCAAATTCTTATTTCCCGGTTGAAAATTAAACTCTTTTTACAGAAAATTCTTCTTTCTTAATTTAAAAATATTTATTTATTAAACATTCGTCTTTCTAGTAGGAGAATTAATCATTTTAGTCGAAATTTCATCTCTTTGGTAAAAAAATGGGCAATTGTTGAAAATTAGTTAGTTCAAATTATTTTTTTCTTTAAAAATTATCTTTCTAACTGAAAATTTAACTATTCCAGTGGAAAATTTTACTATTTTAAAAAAAGTCTTTTCCTTTGTTTTCGTTAAAAATTAATTTCCTTGCCTGAATTTTAACTAATCCAATTGAATAATCCATCGTTTTAGTTAGAAATTCAACAATTTCTTAAAAACTCATTTTCTTGGGTCAAAAATGCAACTGCTTTGTTGTAAATTAGATTGTTTATTGATGAATCATATTTTCGGGTTGAAATTTCAACTCTTTTACAGAAAATTTTTCTTTCTTGTTTGAAAGATATTTATTTGTTGAAAATTATTCTTCTTATTGAAAATTAATTTTTTAACTGAAAATTTAGCTTTTATATTTTTGGTTGAAAAATCATCTATTTTAGATGAAAATGAAACTATTTGTTTGAAAATTCATGTAATTTTTTTAATTTTCCAAGATGAAAAATTCAACTAGTTTCTCGAAAATGTAATTATTTTCTCAAAAACTCATCAACAAAAAAATAAATTAAAAATTTTTAAAGTGCAATCTAAAATTTTCTTATTCCTTTTATAAAAGATTCTTTGTTAGAAATCTTACAAGATGATAACTCAGGTCTTTTAATATTAATAGTCAGGGAAAATGAAAAATTTCTCAGCCAAAAATCAGCAAGCGGTTCGGGATTTTTAAAAATTAAGTTTCTCGGCCTCCCTCTATAAATTTTGTCACACACAGGTATATTTCCAAGTCGTCACCTCTGGAAGGTTTTATGTCCATCCATTGTATTATGTGTACACGCGAGCTTTTGAGGCTTACGAATGACTGAAGTTTCATCACGCTCGGCTTGGCGTAACGTACTTTTATATCATTTGCATTAGGCAACATAAGTGCTCTTTTGCGTGCAAATTTAGTATATTTGTATATATGTATATATGTATATATGTATATATAGCGAAGCAAGAGTCTTGATAAGAGATAATGTCAAACCACATTTTATAGTCATATCGAGAAAAATGGGCTCAAATCTTTGACTAACCGCGGAAGTAGTATGATACGAACTTTATGGAACTTATGTTACCTGTTTTTGCAACCCAGATAGAGCCCAAGCATCACCGACTGATTAGCGGACAAGCAGTAAACCACACTTTTATTGGTCCTATCGAACCAGATAATCGCAATGGAGGAAACAGTACCGTGACGAAAATGAGCAATAAAGAGTTTGATTTATTTAGAAATGTGCATTCCCTTATCTGATATTAAATCCTGGAATTAAATCATGAGACAATGAAATATTCCAGGGAATCTGATAATCAATCATGTGGACAGCGATAGAATGATTGCTCATTATTTGAACCTATTCAGCAATTATTTTCATGTTTAATGTTACTTTCTCATTCTTTAATGACTCTTCTTTTTTTTTCCTCACATACAGATTTCACAGCCCTTGATTCTCTTCAAACTGGGAATACGGGGTAATTTTCTTGTAACGAAAATAGGGGAATAATAGGGAAATTAATTTTTGAAAAAAAAATTAAATTAGTATAGGTAACGTTTGAGTTAACCCTTAAACTGCACACTTCCAAATACACCTTCAGATAATTTTGGCTGAAAACAAATAATGAGTGATTTTGAAACAATAACAAATAGAGAAAAATATCTCCAGAGCCTCAGTGATAATTTAACATTTTGAAAATAAATACTTGAAAAAAAACCTAAACAATCTGAGACAAATCGGAAGGCCCGTTGGGTGTGATACACCCTGTGTGCAGTTTTAGGGCTAATTTTGAATCGCTTTTTATATTGAGATTTTAATTAAATGTATCTTGCGTTTTTAATGAAATAGACGCAATTTTTACAAAATAGTTGCATTTTCAATCCGTCCCTAACATATTAAAAAAAATGTATTTTCACCAAAACGGTTTAATTTTTTAATAAAATGTTAAACTTTTAAGACAAAAACACCAATTTTTTACAAAAGAGTTGAATTTACAACTTAAAATATGAGTTTTCAACCAAGAAGACTAATTTTCTACCAGAAAAGACGAATTCTTAACTATAATTACATGAATTTTTCAACTGAATAGCTTAACATTTAACTAAAAATTATCAACTTTCGACCAAAAATGGAATTGTTCTATTTTAAATTGGAAGAATTCAATTTCAACAAAGTAGAATATTTTTCTTGTAAAAAGGCAAATTCTCTACCAAACAGTTAAAATTTTAACAAAAAAGTTCATTGTTAACACGAAAGTTAAATTTTAACAAACCAAACAAACGATTTTTCCACTAAAAAGTTGAATTTTTGAAAATTTACATGATTTTTAAACAAAATGTTAAATTTTCAACTAAAATAGTTACAATAGTGCAAAATTTTAATTTTAAGCACAAAGCAGGAGAATTTAAACGAAAAGAAAAACGAATTTTCAATTAAAAAGTTGAATCTTTAACTAAAAGAAATTATTTTTATCAAAGTAGTGGAATTTCTAACTAAAAGGGATTAATTTTTAACCTAAAGGGAATCATTGCATTTTAAGTTGGAAGAATTAATTTTCAACCAAGTGAACTTTTTTCAAGATAAGAAGGAAAATTTTGTACCAAACAGTTAAAATTCTGACAAAAAAGTTAATTTTTAACAATAAATTTCATTTTAAACAAATTTTAATTTTTAACAAATGAAAAAAAATTTTCTCACAAAAAAGTTGTATTTTTAATTAAAATAGATATGTTTTTAACAAAAAATACAATAGTAAGATTTTTATTCAAAAAATTGTAATTTACCCAAAAAATAAGAATTTTCAATCAAATAGTTTATTTTTCAACAACATACATGAATTTTCAACTAAAATACACTTTTAGCAAAAAATATAATAGTAAAATTCTAATTTAGAAGAGTTGTTTGATCAAAAAAGATAAATTCTCAACAAGACATGAATTTCCAACCAATAGATGCATTTTTCATCGAAAAAGATCAAGATTCAATCAAAAACGCAACACAGTAGCTAATAAAATGAATTTTCAACAAATTTCATTCACATTCAACAAAGTATAATTAAATTTAAAACAAAAAATTAATTTTCAATCAAGAAGACTAATTTTCTTTAAAAAAAAGACAAAATCCAAAGAAAATAATGCAATCGTTAATATTTAAAACACAAAAGATTTCTATTTTAAATTTAAAAAAAAAACAGTTGAATTAAGCAAAAAAGACTAATTTGCAACAAAATACATGAATTTTTAACTAGTTTTTCAATTTTTAACTAAAAAGGATGAATATATTTGATCAAAAATATAACAGTTACATTTTCAGTTTCAAACAAAATTGACTTTAAAAAACTTTTTTTTTTAGAAAATATTTTAATTTTCAAAAAATAAGTCAATTTTTTTTAAGTAGTGCTACATTCTACCAAGTAGTTAAATTTTCAAAGAAAAAATATGAATTCTTATTAAAAAAAAGTATCTTAATTTTAAACGAAAAGTAATAGCTGAATAATTTAGTTGAATTTTGAAACAAACGTTGAATTTTCAAACAAGGGAATTGATATATTCAGAAGGCAGTTGAATTTTAAACAACCAAAACGGGATGGATTTCCTTACTGGGTTCTATTAATTAATTTTGCATTTAAGCGTCAAAATGAGAAACTCAGGGAAAAGGGGGAAAAGAGCATTCCTTTAACAAAGGGCTAAAGAAGGGTATAGGGGAAAGA
Source organism: Belonocnema kinseyi (assembly GCF_010883055.1). Lineage (NCBI taxonomy): Eukaryota > Metazoa > Arthropoda > Insecta > Hymenoptera > Cynipidae > Belonocnema > Belonocnema kinseyi. Next base: position 60,363,290 of record NC_046660.1, read on the forward strand.
GTGTGAAGCCTCTAATAAAATAATCCAGACAATCTGATAATAAATTAAATGGACAATAATAGAATAATTGCTCATTATTTGAGCCTATTCAGTAATTAAATTCCTATTTAATGTTGCATTCTCTTAGATAGCATGGGGTCCCTTTAACGACTCTTTTCTCTTTTTCCCTCTCATTTTTGCCCCTTCTCGATTCTTCCACTCATTCCTTCCTATCTTGACAGTTTAGGCCCTCTTAAGGTCTTTAAGCACTCATGCAAGAGTACGTACACATGTAGGTAGTTCTTGCATTAGAGAGAGAGAAAAAATAAGGGAAAGAAAGAGGCAGCGAGAAATGTGAAAAAAGAGAGGGGTGAGAGAGAGAGGGAGAGAGAGAGAGAATCTTCTATGACGCGTCGCGACTGGGTATGCACAATCAGCCCGCAGTGATTGAGGCATTCAGGGCGTGGGCACGCACTCAAACTCACACTCATGCCCACTGTCGAATTCTCACGCTCTCCTCAGACCCGGCAAAGGACCCACCTTGAGTGCTTCAAATCGAAAGCGAGAAATCTTTTGTCGTCCACTGAATCGTAATCTTTTGTCGAGTCGCGATCTTATACTTTTATTGCTGGCTCTCCAATCCACTTCTTTTATTTCTTTCCCTTTCTTCCCAAGTGCAAAACATATGCTACAAACGCAGTCTCAGCCATTTTTATTAAAATTTAATTTGCCTCTAATAGCAGTGAATTTTACAAAAGAATAACGATTTTTACTTGAAACGGGGAATTTTCTAAAATAATTATGACTTTGTGAAACTATTCGCATGGGGTGATTGCTAGAGAGATTGGTCATCGACCTTTGTCAGAGCGGAGTTGCGGAACTAGCGTTTCAACTGGGAATTTGTGCAAGGATTAATAATTTCGAGGTCAGGGCATTTTTTTGGGAGCATGCTTCATTTTTTTTTGTAATTGCAATATTAAACTGAATATCAATAATTTTTCATTTGTAAAAAATTAGCTTTATTTAATGTATTGAACTATTTTGATGAAAATTATTTGTTTGTTTTGTTTGAAAACAATATTTAAACTGAAAATCCAACTACTCTGTTTTTAGTTGGAAATTGTTCGATTTTAGTTGAAAATTCAAGTATCTAGTTGAAAAGTTCATTCTTTTCGGTTGAATGCCATTATTTTTAAATAAAATTTTCATTTTCAATGAAGATTTAATTACTTGGTTGGGAGTTACTCTTTTGTTAAAAATTAATTTTTTGTTTTTAAAGATGCATACATTTAATAAAAAATGTATCCCCTTGGTTGAAAAATGATCCATTTTGTTGAAAATTCGTCTTTTTTCGGCTGAAAATATTTTTTTTACCGAAAATTTAACTACTCCAGTTTTCAACTCTACCTATTTTGTTGAATATTTGTTTGTTTTTTCATTGCTGCTGAAAATTAATTTTCTTCCTGAAATTTCAATATTTGGTTAAATAATGACCTTTTTGGCTTCAAATTTTGACTTTTTTGGTAGAAATTATCTAGTTAAAGACTTATAATTTTGGTTGGTAATTCATGTTTTTTGTTTCAAATTCAACTATTTAAGTTAAAGATTCATATTTTTAGTTGAAAATTCTGTAGCTATTCAAATATTCTGTTTAAATTTAAAAATTTATTAAATTAGATCGAATTTTTAACAGAAATTAAAAAAAAAATATTGCAGCATTTTTTAATTAAAATTTTAATCTTCCTTGGTTGAAATATCAACTAATATATTCTTGGTTCCGAAGTCGTATTTTTCAATAAAGGTTTAATTACTTGGTTTGGGGTTACTCTTTTGTTAAAAATTCATTTGTTGTTGAAGATTCATCATTTTAATTGAAATTCTTCTACTTTGTTGGAAAATGAGTTATTTTGTAGAAAATTCGTTTTTTCTTTTGCTGAAAATAATTTTTTTTACTGGAAATTTAAGTATTCCAGTTGCAAGAAACTATTTTGTTGCAAATATTTTTTTATTGGCGATAAAAATTAATTTTCTTACTGAAAATATAACTATTTAATATTTGGTTAGAAAATTATAGTTTTTGGTTTGCACATAAAGGAGATAAACTCTTTCCAAGATAATCAAAAAATCACCAAATTTTCGCTCGAACATCTTCGATTAAAACCCCATTCAAAAAGGAACCTTATTATTACAGTTCAGTTCCAACAATTTAGTATCTTTTTCCATGAGCACTTTGTTGGTCGAAAGTGAAATTTCGAATTCGATTCCAATAATTCCACGCAGTTTCGTGCGCTTAACGAGTTATTGCATCTTTCACCTCAATTGCAGTTAGCACATAAAGGAGATAAACTTTTTTCAAGATAATCAAAAAATCACCAAATTTTCGCTCGAACATCTTCGATTAAAACCCCATTCAAAAAGGAACCTCATTATTACAGTTCAGTTCCAACAATTTAGTATCTTTTTCCATGAGCACTTTGTTGGTCGAAAGTGAAATTTCAAATTCGATTCCAATAATTCTACGCAGTTTCGTGCGCTTAACGAGTTATTGCATCTTTCACCTCAATTGCAGAAAGTACATGAAGGAGATAGACTCTTTTCAAGATAATCAAAAAATCACCCAATTTTTCCTCGAATATCTGCGATTAAAAACCTCATTCAAAAAGGAACCTAATTATTACAGTTCAGTGTCAACAAATTAGTATCTTTTTCCAAGAGCACTTTGTTGGTCGAAAGTGAAATTTCAAATTCGATTCCAATAATTCTACGCAGTTTCGTGCGCTTAACGAGTTATTGCATCTTTCACCTCAATTGCAGAAAGTACATGAAGGAGATAGACTCTTTTCAAGATAATCAAAAAATCACCCAATTTTCCCTCGAATATCTGCGATTAAAAACCTCATTCAAAAAGGAACCTAATTATTACAGTTCAGTGTCAACAAATTAGTATCTTTTTCCAAGAGCACTTTGTTGATCGAAAGTGAAATTTCAAATTCGATTCCGGCTCGCTGAACAGCTTCCAAAGATGTTGACTAGGATCCCCCGAGGGCTTAGTGAAACCAGCAAATCCTCTTGCGGTGAGGAGGTAAACAAATTAAACTGCTTACCTTGCCCGGAAAGGTGTCTTCTCAGCTACCTTTTCGCGAGCCTAGAGTTCCTTTCCTGTTTCAAACAAAACCCAAAGTTCCTCCATTGTCGCACTCTCTCGAATCGGGTTTCTCGCTAATTTCTTATAGAGTGTCCCGCTTTCGCCCAGAAAAAACGAGCGAGAGGAAAAACGGAGTGACAAGGCAGTCGATAGAGGGTCTCACTAAAGGGAAATAAAGGATGCCTGAGGAAAGATAAGGTCGATGGTAATCAAACTCTCTTGCACCGGCTGTTAATTGCTATTCCCGAGGACTCGCGCTGAATTCCGAAGCTCACGTAGACGTTGGACGAAAGCTACTTCAGACTGCTGAAGATCCTGAAACTTTAGCTCCAGCAGGAAACTAATTTGTTATCCCCGCATCCTTTCTGGAAAGAATGCGTCTTCCAAGCAACTTTGCCGGCTAGGGAGGCAAAATTAATCGAACCTTCTTTGATCCCTGCACTTGCGTTAATTTTTATAATTTACTTCTAAGAAAGAGAACAAAAAGTTGGGCAGACTTCACTCACACCAGCGCCCCCTGGAGTTGTAAATGTACTGTGTTGACTAGGGAGGTCAAAAAAACGCTTTTCAAGCTACTGGACAAGTCACCCCCCCCCCCCCAAGTTTCCATTTTCTGCGAAAATAAATCCGTAATTTTTCATTTTTCAACATTAAAAAATGAACCCTGTGCCACCTGGCACTTCAAACTTAAAATCCCATTTAAGTAACATGGAGAAAATTTTTTTTTTTCGAAAAAGTGAATTCATGCTCCGGAGTTTTATTGAAACTGGATGAACTTTTTAGGGACTGAAGAGGAATATCTACGAAATAAGACCATACTAATAATTTTTATTTTCAACGCACCATTACCCCCTCCATCTGCACCGACCCAAATATGAGAGAAAAATGAAAAAAATAACATTTTTACGTATTATTGCTAATTTTTAGCATTTTCTGTCGTTTTTTTCTCAAAAATAATCACTAATGGACAATTATTATATAATTACTAATGGTAATTATTTAAGCAATTAATTATTGTTTATTTACAAAATTTCTCAAATTGGTATCCTATACGACTTTTTAGTAAGTATTTATAAAATTTTGATACATTTTTTCTCATTTTTCACAATTCTCTATTCGTTTGAACAATTTTTATTTGTTCAAGAAGTTTTTTGTCGATAACTTGAAGAAAATGAAATAAAATAGAATACATGCAATTATTTTTCTGAATGTTTTCAAAAATATTTTTAAAATTGTATTTTCTGAATTAAACATAATATAAAATGATTTTCAGTAGTCGCAAATTCTTCTAAAAGCTTTATTTTACTGTTTATATTATTAATTTTTTTTGTTATTTTGTTTAAATTGAGTATGGCTGCTTTACAAATTTTTTGATGCAATATTGAATAAATCATAGAAGGCATAATAAAATTTAAATTATAAAAATGTATTATTGTATTCTCCATATTTTCACAATGTTGACCGTGATTCTATTATAAAAAAAGACATTCAATAATGCAAATTATGATTCAAGTTTCACCAGCTTATCTGAACATGAAGAGCTATATTTTAGGTAATTTATAATAATCAGAGTTGTAATTAGACTGCGTATTAAATGGATTTAGATTATTTTTAATTATAGCATTTAAAAGTCTTTTATGAATTTAAAGCGGACATACTGGAAAAA
>NC_046660.1:60368179-60437141 GCF_010883055.1 Belonocnema kinseyi
CACAATTAGGAAAAAATTTGTTATATTTTATATTATTGATCCACATGTTTTAATAGAAAGCTGCTTAAACGAATAAAAAATGTTTAAACAATGAAATTACGTTTTAAGAGAATTTACTACTCCTTAGATTCATTCAATATTTATTATGTTCAATTCAGGAAATACAATTATTTAAATATTGTTGGGAAAATAATTATTTCAACAAGTTATGTTTGTTTAGACAATTAAAAAAAGGTACATTCAGAAAAATAATTGAATCTATTCAATTTTGTTTCATTTTTTTAAAGTAATCGGAAAAAATGCTTGACCAACAAAATTATTTAAACAAATAGAGACTCGCTTAGTGTACCAATTTGAGAAAAAATTGGACATGTCCAACTCAATTTTTAGAATTTTGTAAATAAACAATAATTAATTGTTTAAATATTGACATAATGTTAAAAAACATGTTAAATACTCCAAACAATGACCAACTATTACATTTCAATCAGGAAATACGATTATTTTTTATATTATTTGGAAATAAGTAATTGTTTAAATGAGTTAAATTTATTTAAACCATTAAATATTGCTTGTAAAGTTATGGACAGTATTCAAATTGTCCATTAGTAATTATTTGAATAAAACAGACGAAATAAATGACTAAAAATTAACAATAATACGTACAAATGTAGTTTTATTATCTTTGGTTCATATTTGAGATGCTGCAGGGGAGTGAGGGTGGGTTAAAAATAAAATGTGTTAGTATGGTTTTATTTCGTAGATATTCCTCTTCAACCCATTGAAAATTCGGCACGTTTCGATGAAACCCTGGAACATGAGTTCATTTTTTCGAAAATCCGAAATTTGTTTGTTTTTAAAAGTTTTTCTCTTTTTAAAAATATTATTTTATTATTCATATAATTTTTCAATAATTAGCATCATTTAATGTATTCCAAAACAACGTCTGTGTACTTTAGATCATAAGAAATTATACTTTAATATATTTTAAAATTTTCCAGTTAAAAAAGTAAATTAAATGATACATTGTAAAAAAAGTTAGTTAATTTTAATGAGTTCATTTGAAAAGTTGCTTTTTTGCATAACTATTTTCATGAAATTTAGCTTAAAATTTAAGATGAAAAGGGAATTTTTATTATACTTTTTTCGTTTAAAATTTTTTTAATTTTGTAATTTTTCCACCACACGGACAATAAGATTTTGGAAAAATAAAAAAATTATTCAAATTTCATTTTAAAAGTTAATTTGATGTTTAAAACATTTAAAAATATGTCGAAAAAGAATCTGAAAGATTTTATAACAATTTTTTGGGATTAATTTTTTTTATTTGTAGGATTTTCAGCAGTTTTAAGAAAATCAAAAATAATTGAAATCTTGAGAACATTCAAAGAAATTTAAAATAAAATGTAGATTTCGAACAAAAAATGAGAAACCTTGAAAGAATTTGGAAAGGTTAGGTCTCAAGATTCATGCTTAAGTATGTACACTACGTACAATCAATCTCAAAAGTTCCCTATCTTTAAAATTATTTATAAAATCAAGAAAAAAAGGTCTATTTTTAATCTCTGTAAATCTTGATAAATGCTTTTAAGCACACTTCAGAAAAAACATGTAAAAATTGTTTATTTAACTGTAGTTATTTAAAGGTTCAGTTTTTCCTTTCTCTTTAGGCAAAAGTTACAATTTTTATTTAATCCTAATGATCAAGGTCCCATTTTATTCTTCGAAGGATTCCCTAAATTTCTATTAGGGTTGATTTTATTTTAAAACATGAATTAAGAAATCATGCAGTTATTATTGTTATAAACAATCATAGTTTAAATTTTAGTTAGCACCATCCAAATAAAATTGTAGACAATCGTTCAAAGAATAAAATGATGCCTTGAACATTAGCATGAAATAGAAGTTGTAACTTTTCCCTGAAGAGAAAGGAAAAACTAAATCTTTAAATAACTACTGTTAAATGAACAATTTTTACTGAATTATTTTTTTTCTGAAGTGTACTTAGAAGACCCCATCAAGATTTACAGAAATTAATAATAAATCTTTTTTTGTCGATTTTATCAATCATTTTAAAGATAGGGAAATTTGTAGATTAATTTACGTAGTATAAATCCTTAAGTTTCAAATGATTTCTTTATTTTGAAAAAGGGATTCTAAAATAAAATAAAATCCGAATTACAATATTACCACAAAAAAATCACTTATGCTTAAAAAAATAATGGGACTGGTTCACACTATCAGCCTATTCTCCCTCTTTTCCCGTTTTTTAAAGAACAAGTAAGGATGGCTGAAAGATCTGATTAAGGAAGTGGAGACATTGATCAATGAAAGTTGTTACCAATCCTAAAGTTTCTGAAAGAATTAGCCATGCCGGAAAGTAACTTCGCATCCTTCGATGGAGCGAATCCTCGTAAATTTCATGCTAGAATCCTCTCTAAAATGAAAAAAAAGAATCAAGTCTGCAGGAAACTAATAAAGAAAATTAGCCTGCAGTTGTTTACCATATTGAGAGTGAATCGTCGCTAGAATAATGGAGAATCGTCTTTAATGGTGACCTTCTAGTTTCCAAGCGGCAAATTACTATAATGACAAAATCATCAGGGGTAATGATACAAGATTACGCAGGAGTGTCCTAACAACGTCTTATGTTGTTGTAATGACATTTTCATTGTGGTCCTTCGCGACCCTTTCGCGTTAAAAGAATTTTTAAGACGGTCTGATTACCGGCTGTGACTGAATCGCTGAGACTCTCGAAGAGTGAGAAAGAGAGAAAATAAGGTGTTTTTAAGGAAGAAAGAAAAAGAGATAGTCTCGTTGTTTTAACGATCGGTCTCGAGTTCGTCGGCGTCGAATGACGACACGATAGTATATTGCCAAGGTTTCATGAACCTTAGGCAAAGAGTTCACACTTTCAGTTACGAAGAAGTCCCAAGAGGTACTTTTTTTAATGTCGCAAGCCTTAGAAAGTGCAAAAGGAGAGTAAGAAGCTTTTCTTTCTATGAGATACACAATGTTGAAGATTATATTTGCCAGGTTCGTTAACCTGTTCGATTTAAAAAGAGCTACAAACAATGAAAGGAAGACTTGCAAAGTAAAGGAAGACTTGGAAAGTAAAGGAAGACTTGGAAAATTTATTTTTAATATAGGTTGGCTGCGTGTCAGTGATAACTTGGATATCAAGATAATGTCAGGAATTCTGAGTAAAATGGAGAAAGTCAAGGAATTTAGGTAGGAAGCGATTTCAGTAACTGTCAATTTTTGTCAGCGCGCCTGTGTTAAAGATCCCTTCAATTTTTATGAAAAATTTTAGACTTTTTAAAAAGATTCCAAAGAATATTTAATAGATTTTAATAATTTGAACGAATTTCAAAATACAGTAAAACCCTTTAATAGCCCTCCCTTCTATAGCCCTTCCGAGGATTGATGCCGCGCCACAGGTAGGTGTTACAGGAGTTTCGCGGGGTGTGCGGGGTCTGCAGTTGTTACACAGACAAGCACTCAAGCGTGAACAAACAAAAGCGAAGCGGGCTATAATCAGTTATTTCCTACCGACTGTCAGCCCCAAAATCGGCGCTATAGAAGAGTTCCACTATAATTTGAGACATTTCAGGGTATTTTTGAAAAATTCAAACATTTGCAAGAACTTTCAAAAGTTCAAAAAAAGTTTGAAAGTAAACTAATTGTAAGAAAAAAACTAATTTTTAACCAAATAGTTGAATTCTCAACCAGCAAGATGAATTTTCAACCAAGAAAGATGACTTTTTTCCCTTAGACGACTGCTCAACCAGCTGAATTAAATGAAAACAAACTAGTTGAATTGATAAATAATTTAATTTTCAACCGAAAAGATGATAATGTTCTTCAAAAAAAAATCAACAAAATTGCTGATTTTTTAAGAGAATACGGCGAATTACCCACAAAACAGTTGAATTTTCAACCCGAAAATATAATTTAAAAAAATTAATTATCTACAAAATAGTTAAATTTTCTTCAAAATAGTTAAAATTTTCTTTGACCAAATAAAGATTCAGTTTTTATAAAAAAGGATCCATTTTTAATTTTGGAGACACATTTTGACCAAACATTAATTTTAAAACAACAATAAAGCCAAAAAGGTATAGTATTTACCAAAAAACAAATTTTCATCCAAATGCATCAACTTTCAACGAAATAAATCAATTTTTAACCAAATCGCTGAATTTTGTAGAGAATACGGCGAATTACCCACAAAACAGTTGAATTTTCAACCCGAAAATATAATTTAAAAAAATTTATTATCTACAAAATAGTTAAATTTTCTTCAAAATAGTTAAAAATTTTTTTGACCAAATAAAGATTCAGTTTTTATAAAAAAGGATCCATTTTTAATTTTGGAGACACATTTTGACCAAACATTAATTTTAAAACAACAATAAAGCCAAAAAGGTATAGTATTTACCAAAAAACAAATTTTCATCCAAATGCATCAACTTTCAACGAAATACATCAATTTTTAACCAAATCGCTGAATTTTGTAGAGAATACGGCAAATTACCCACAAAACAGTTGAATTTTCAACCCGAAAATATAATTTAAAAAAATTTATTATCTACAAAATAGTTAAATTTTCTTCAAAATAGTTAAAATTTTTTTTGACCAAATAAATATTCAGTTTTTATAAAAAAGGATCCATTTTTAATTTTGGAGACACATTTTGACCAAACATTAATTTTAAAACATCAATAAAGCCAAAAAGGTATAGTATTTACCAAAAAACAAATTTTCATCCAAATGCATCAACTTTCAACGAAATACATCAATTTTTAACCAAATCGCTGAATTTTGTAGAGAAAAAGGCGAGTTAACTACAAAAAAGTTGAATTTGAACCCGAAAATATAATCGAAAAAAAAGAAACAAAGAAAGTTAATTTTCTACTGGAAAAGATCAATTTTTAACAAAATAGATGAATTTTGAAACAAATAATTCAAGTTTCTACTTAAAAAAAACGAACTTTCAATAAAAAATTAAGTAGGTAAGTTTTTATTTGAAAAAATGAATTTTCTACCATAAAATATAATTTAAAGAAGCGCAAATTAATTTTCTACAAAATAGTGAAATTTTCTGTTAAATATTAAAAAATTTCAAACAAAAAGTTGCTTTTGAACCAAAAAAGGTCAAATTTGTATCAAATGAGATGAATTTTTAATGCACAATATAATTTTGTAACCAAACATTAATTTTAAAACAATAATTAAGTCAAAAAGGTATATTATTGACCAAAAAACAAATTTTCAACAACATACATCAATTTTTAACAAAATGGTTGAATTTCGAAGAGAAAGAGGTAAATTACCTACAGAGCAGTTGAATTTTAAACCCAAAAATAATTTTAAACATTTCATTTTCTATAAAATAGTTCAATTTTCTTCAAAATAGTTAAAATTTGAAACGAAAAAGTTTGTTTTTTTAACCAAAAAATATGAAAGTTCTATCAAATAAGGTTAATTTTTAATGATAAAGCTGAATTTTTAGCCAAACGTTAATTTTGAAACATTAATTAAATCAAGAAAGTAAATTTTCTACAAAAAAAATATATGAGTTTCCAAACAAATAGTTTCATTTTTAACGAGAAAGATGAATTTTTAACGAAGAGAATTAATTTTCTACCGGATAAGATAATTTTGAACAAAATACATACATTTTTAACCAAATAATTCAAGTCTCTACGAAAAAGACGTATTTTCATTTAAAAATTAAATAGGTAATTTTTCATTTAGAAAAATTATTTTTCAAAGAAAAAAAATAATTTAAAAAAAAATAATTTTCTACTAAATAGTTATATTTTCTGGAAAATAGTAAACATTTTAATCCAAAAAGTTCAATTTTTAAAGAAACGTTAAATTTAACACATTAATTAAAACTAGAAGGTAAATTAAAAATGTTTGAAAATTAAAATTTTTCCAATAAAAAATTTAATACCTATTTTTTCATTCAGAAAAAATAATTTTCAACAAAGGAGAGGAATTTTGAACGAAAGAGGCGAAATTTCCGACCAAAGATGTGAATTTCCAACCGAAATGATCAATGTTTAACAAAACATTTTAACAAAATAGTTGAATCAATGTAAATTATGAATCTTCTATCAAAACAAAATAAATTTTTTACAAGGTATTTCGAACTTTAACTAGGTATTTGAATTTGGAACCAATAAAGATGAATTCTCAAGAAACAATGTTGCAATCAGTACTTCTACCATAAAATGTTTTAATTTGAAATAAAAAACAGTTGAACTCAAAAAAAAGTAGAATTCTCAACAAAAGATTCTAAAAATGAAATAGTTAAATTTTTAACAAAATTGATGAATTTTCAAAAAAAAATTCAACAAATGATAGAATATTTACTCAACTGGATCAATTACGAACCAAAAATATAATAGCAGATTTTTAAACCAACAATAGCTAGACTTTCGTAATAGTCTCCATTCAAATAAGTAAAAAACGAGAAAAAGCACAGAAAAAACAGAAAATAAACTTTACATCGATTTCCGATGAAAGATTCGCTGCAACAAAAATTAACACGTTTTTTGAAAAATTCGAAGTTGTCTGAATAAAACTTTAAAAAATTTCCTGCAACAAGTTTTATCATTACTTTATTCTCTGAAGGAAAAAGAGAAGTTTCTTGAAAACATTGGGAAAAGGAAGAATTCTTTAAAAAAGGGATTAGAGAAATGAGTGTGAAGTATGAAATATGAAGTATTATTATTGAACTCTACCATTGCAGTGTCATTTTTCACAAAATTAGAAAACTTTGTTCAAATTTATCATCATGAAACATCCTCTTACCCCTAATCCGCTTGCGGCGACCAACGCATACGGACGTCTTTCTTGTTCGCTCCTTAACTTTTTACACTTGATTTCTCAAGGCTCCACTGATGTTTTTATCAATTGTTTTCCAAAAAAAGAGTCCTCTATCTGAAGATTCCTCTTATCAACAATTACCAATATACAAGAGTTTCATTGTTCAGCATCAAAAAGGGAACAACTCCCCTAAATGAATGAGAATCGGATCATTATTAATGAAACTCTCTTCCCCTCGGAAATCAATTTCCAGCTTTCGTAATGTGATCGAATGAAATTGATGAGATCACCGGGTAACTCCTCGCGCTTCGATCGCTAATGGGTTAATATCGGGGTACAACAAACGTTCGTGCTGGATAAATCGTGATGGCTGGCTAGTTGGTCAACTATCAAAAGAAAAGCAAGACCCTCCACACGCAAATATGTATAACACGAGAGATCGGTACTTTTGCAGTACACAGGGGTCTGGACTACAATGTAGATTACGGGAACGCGCTTAACTCGTGGGTGGAAGGATGGAGAATGGTGGGCAAAACCAGAAGGGAGTGACCAAACCCCATAAGATTCTCACCACGAAACAACAAACAAGCTTCTCTGATCGAATTCTAGATCTCATTTTGGAATTTTAACCCTCCTTTCATCTGATGTACACTTCCAAATTGGAAACGTGTCAAACCTGATTTCAAGAATCATTTCTTTCCGGGCATCCTGGTCCCTAGGGGCAAAGTGAAAGACGATTCGTTCCAATTTTCCCCGAATGATCCACGACGAAAAAATTATTAAACTTTAGTCAATAGACTGATAATTCAAAATAGTGATTCACGCAGTGACAATTTCACCGTTTCAGCTTAAGGGCATGTGATACTTAGCAAATGATCAATTTTACCAGTCTTAGGTTTCCCCTGCTGTTTTTCCTACAATAATCAATATTTTGTCTTTAAACTTTAGGGAATGATAGCTAACATGCTAACGGATCTCCCCGAACTCTTCGTTTGTGAAATAATTGGAAAAATATTTAATTTTCAATTATTTCCTCAATGTGTGTGTATTTTGAGGTTATGTGGGTTACAATTCTCCCCAGCTTTACTTCCAAACTGCACAATATTTCTGGCCGATAACTTGGGATAGGCAAAAAAACATAGTAACTAACGTCCTGAAACTAATTTTTTTTGTAGACAATTAAGAAAGTTTATTTCATAAATAATTTCTAAGTGGCTACTGGACGGCATCGGTACGATTAAAACATGCATTATCAGAATCTCAGAGAGTTGAAATCCAATCATAACCCCAGAATAGTTCACATGCATAACATTTTTATTTAGCAGAATTTATTCAGCAGTTTTAATTTTTTTGGAAAAAACCCCGGGAGAACTGAACCCGATTTACCACATGACGAAGTATCACATGGCCTTAAGGCCATGTGATAAATGAGTCACTTGACCCGATTCCAACCTTACCGCCACTTTTTTTACTTCCTAACTTATTTTCACATGAAGCGTGACATCGAGTTGAAAATTTGGGATAATAAATAAAAAACACTGATAAAGGTGAGCCTGGCCCTACATTTTTGCAATTATAAAAAAATTTTGTAAATAATTTATTTTTTTATTTTTTTTTTTATCAATATAGAAATTTAGGACCAGACCCACCTTTCTCAGTACTTCTTATCCTGATTTTTCTACTCGATGTGGCGCTTTGTGTTAAAATAAGTTAGAAAATAAAAAAAAAATCGGTAAGTTAGGTAGCTGGTCAGGTTACCTACTCGTCACTTTTTTGTTTGCCGCCACTTCTTATAGCTTTAAAGTCCTGAAATTAAAAGTAAAAATATTGCACTTTCTACTAAAAAAAGACTAACTTTCAACAAAATACATGTATTAAAAAAAAGCTGAAATTTCCACAAGTGGAATCAATTTTTTAGAAAAAAGTCGAATTTTTCTCCAAAATCAATCAATTTTCAATCTAATAATTTATATTTTCAAATAAAACAGACAAATTTTCAACCAAAAATGTAATTGTTATATTTGAATCTTTTAAGTTTATTTTTAACAAAACAAAAATCAACAAAATAATTAAATTTCAAACATTGGTCATGAATTTTAAACCAAGAAGGACATATTTTCAATAAAGTACATGAATTTTCAACCAGAAAAGATACATTTCCAACTAAAAATTGATTATTTGAATTTTCAGTTTAAAACAATGATTTTAAAACAAAGAGATGAATTTTCTACTAAAATGATGGAAAATTAACTTTGACCTGTTAAATTTTCAGTTAAAAAAATTAATTTTCAACAACAAAAAACGAATTTTCAACTGTAATAATTAAATGTTCGGTCAATGAAATGAATTTTTATACACAAAAAAAAAGAATTTTCAATTAAAATAATGAATCTTTGAAAAAAAATTAATTTTTATCAGAGTTTAATTTTCGACTAAGTAATTAAATTTCCAACGAAAAAAAGATGGATTTTCAACTAAAAATTCATTGGTTGATACTTCAACTAAAAAATATTCAAACTTTTTAATTTAGAGCAGTTGAATTAAAAAAAATACGAATTTTTTACAAGAGTACATTGCTAAGTTGCACTTTCAACCAAAGAGATTAATTTATAAGTAAAGAATATTTTTTTAGTTGAAAGTTCAACATTTTGATTGAGAACTTTTGAATTTTGTTAAAAATTCGCCTTTTTGTAAGAAATTAATCTTATTGTTTAAAAATTCATTTTTTTTTTTAGTTGAAAATTTAAGTTTTTGATTCAGAATTCTAGAATTTTGTTTAAATTTCGTCTTTTTTGTTGTAGTAAATTAATCTTCTTGTTTGAAAATTCATCTTTTTGGTTACAAATTCAACAACTAGGTTTTAAAGTTGAATTAGGTTTTTAAAAATTAAATAAAAAAGTCTTTGCTAAAAATTTAACTTCTTGGTTGAGAGTTTGTGAATTTTATTGAAAATTGGTCTTTTTGGTAGTAAATTAATATTCTTGTATAAAAATTAATCTTTTTGATTAAAAATTTAACATCTAGGTTTTGAAGTTGAACTACTTTCTTAAAAATGTATTTTTTGGTTGAAAAATTACTTTGGCAATTGAGAATTTACCTATTACATTTTTGACTGAAAAGGCTTCTTTTTTTTGAGTAAAAATTTAACTATTAGTTAAACTTGAACAATTTTTTTTAAATTCGTTTCTTTTTTTATTGATGATTAATACATTTCAGTTGAAAACTCAACTTTTGAGTTAAGAGTTCTTGTTTTTGTTATTGTTGAAAATTCGTCTTTTTTGGTATAAAATTAACCCTCTTTATCAAAATTTCAAATTTCTGATTTGACAATTAAACTGTTTTATATAGAAAATTCGTCATTTTTTCTTGAAAGTTAAATATTTTAGTTAAAAAAGCAACTATTTGGTAGAAAATTATTTTTTTTTTTATAATTTGAAATTATCTTTTTAAATTAAAAGTTGAACTATTCCATTTTTCGTTATAAATGTACCTCTCTTAGTTTAAAAATACAATAATAACATGATCAACTATTTCAAAAAAATCAATTAGGAAGATTTTAACATTTTTTCTGAAAATCACTTTTTTATTTTAATTTTTAAATTTATGAAGGTAGTTTGTGATTTACTACACGATCACTTGGACAATATGGGCCTATTGGCAACTTGATTCACTATAAATACAAAAAAAACAGTATAAACGTAAAATCGGGTTTTACCTAAAGGCCGCGTTACTTTGGGAGGGGGAGGGGGGGTCAGAACTAAATGAACGCGTTTCAAAGAGGCGAGGGAGGGGGAAAAATTGCTCAAAATTGTTAACTGTGTTGGATCCCTGACAAGGCTAATAAAAAAAGGATCTGTTTTGGCCTCTAGGAATTTGTTATATTTGTTAATTCAAAAAATGGACCAAATTTTGAATATTTATTTGGTCGTCAACCCTTTAACATCTAATATATTTTCGTTTTGTTGCTTTGATTTCTCAGTATTTTTCTGTTTGAATAATAAATGATCTTCTATGCGGGTTAATCCTTTTTTATATTTTAGGTATTAGCAACATATTTTAGGCTTTAGCTTTTAGACTTTAGAGGCATCTTTTATTTCCTTTTCATTTATTTTTATTTTCGATCTTCCACAAGAAAAGGATCCGTGACATTTATGTGCGGTGAAAAATTTGATTGCTTCTCAGAGAATGTGCTATGAACTATAAAATTGCTGAGCGGAAATCATCAACGGACAACAGCTGGATGTCTTAGATTTGATTCCTGAGCATTTCCGAGGGGAAAGTGTTTTTTCAAATAATAAAGGAAGTGAGAGGTAAGATTTTGAAAAGCCCAGTGGCACGTGAGAATCCAGTTCGAGCGTTGTAGTACGAATTAAGGAAGTGTGTCGTATAGACCAGCATTCGGAAGCTGTCACCTTTAACTGGGATCGATTGGACAACAGAATAAAAACCCAACCAGCCAGACACATAAAAACCTATTTTTTTTATAGTTCACCTCAAACGTCCCGACCTTTTTGGCATTTGTCGTAAGTTACACATCTGTTGTATCTCTGGCATTAATCATAGGATAATCCTTTTCATGTAAACCCTCCCTTCGTCTCCCTTACTCTAAGGTCGAAAATCCTTTTCATTATTCTCGCATACCTGTATGTGGATTCGAAAGGGGGAGAAATCATTTCATTCGAAATGAATTAATTTACGAATTCAAAGCAGACAATTTAAAGAGAGATAAAGTAATAATTCTACCTTCACTGAATGAGGGGTCATCAAAAAATTATGCAATACGATTTAGCGAGGGGGGGGGGGAGGGCGATTGGCATATATTATGTAAGAAAAATTTCACTGAAAAAAAAATTGATTCACATTTATTAGAACTTAGAGTATCGCTTCTTTAATAGAATAAATTAAGTTTTAACAAAAAGGAATAATTTTCTAAAAATAAAGTCAAATTTTCAACAAAATATGTTAAGCTGCAACTCAAAAAGATCAAATTTAAATTAAAAATATGATTCTAAACCAAAAAGAAAATGAATCAAATCCAATTTTAATAAGATACATGAACTTTAAACTTAATTGTTTAATTTCAAACTGAAAAAAATCAATTTTCTACCAAAAAAAAACATAAACTTTACATTTTTATTACACAAAATTAATTTTTAAAAACAATAAACCAAATTTTTATGACCAATAAACCAAATATTTAACTAAATAGTTAAATTTTAAACCAAAGAGATAGATTTTTATCTGCAATGATAAATTGTTAACCAAAAAATTGAAGTTTTGACAAAGTAGTTCATCTTTCAAACAAGAAAATTCATTTTTGCATAATTTAAACACAACTAATTGAATTTTGAACCAAAAAATTGAACATTTAAATTCTCAGTTTTTTTAAATTAATCAGCTGAATCCTCAACCAAGATAGATTAATTTACAAACCAACACATTTTTTCCTTTGGAAATAAGTGTATTCAAAATAGTGAACTTTAAATCCAAAAATATAAATTTTGTACTAAAACAAATAAATTTTTAACTAAAGAAGAGAAAATTCCAAACAAAAATAGAATAGTTGCATTTTTAGATTGAAAAATCAATTTTTAAACGACAAAAAAGCAGATTTTCAACCAAATAGCTCCAATTTCAACCAAAGAAATAAATTTTGAACTAAAATGATAATTTTCAACCAAATCGTTTAATTTTTACCCAAACAGATAAATATTAATTTTGAGCAAACAAAAATCAAATTTTCAATGGAGTAATCGAATTGTTAACCAAAGGAATGAATTTTTAGTAAAGCTGATGAATTCGCGACGAAAAAATTATTTTTTAACCCAATAATTTTTAACAAAATTCATAAATTTTAACTTAAAATATACCAAAAATAAAATAAATCTTTTACCCAATAATATTGATCTACTTAAAACAAGTTAAATTTTCAACGAAAAGGATTAAGCTTCTACCAAAAGATGAATTTCCTACTAAAAAAAATATTTAACGAAAAATGGAAGTTAAATTTTTACTTAAAAAAATTAATCTTCAATAGATAAATTTGAATTTTCAGAAAATAAATGATTTTCAAACAAATAGTTCAATTTTGAAGAAAACATATGAATTTTAAACAAGCAATGAAATGAATAGATGTTCTATAAAAAAAATCGTTTTTAACCAAAAAGCTCAATTTTCTACCATAAAGACAAGTTCTTAGCAAAATATGTCCATAAATTTTAAACCAAATAGTTGACTATTGAACAAAAAAAAATGGATTTTCAATCAAAAACGGGATAGTTACATTTTCTGTTAAAAAAGTTTATTTTCAACGACAGAAAATTTTCAAGAAAATAGTTCGATTTTTAACCAAAGAAATTATTTTTCAACGAAAATAATTAATCTGCAAAATAAGATTAATTTTCAACTAAGAATTTCTATTTTTATTTTTTCAGCAAAAAAAATACTAACAAAAATGCACTAGTGGACATTTCAAACAAAAAAAGATTAAAGTTTTAATTTAAAAACAGTCGAATTCAACCAAAAAAGATCAATTTTGAACCAATAGGTGTATCCTCTGCCAAAACAGATTATTGTTCAAAAAAAGAGTTCTATTTTCAATGTAGAAAGATTTTTGATTTAATAAGGAAATTATTTGTTTTCTGAAATGATGAATTTTCAAGCCAAAACAATTAATTTGAAAATAAAACTTAATATATAACCAAATAGTTCATTTTTCTACAAAAATGAAAAAAATGAAGTTTTCTACTCACAAAAACAAATTTTAATGGAAGCCATTGAATTTTTAACCAAAAAGGCTGAATTTTTAATAAACTGTTGAGTTGTAAAAAAATTAAATTTCTACCTAAAAAGTTCAAATGGCAATCAAGAGACATTTTTCCGTCAATAAGAACGAAATTTGTGATCCTAAATGTTCAGTTTTGAAGCCAAGAATATGAATTTTCTACAAAGCAGTTGAATTGGCATACCGAAAATATTGGTTAAAAAAAAGAGTGAATTATTAACTAAATAGTTGAATTTTCCACCAAATTAGGTTAGTTTTCAAACCGAAAAGGCGGATTATATGCTAAACACTTTAATGTTTATCTAAACTGAATGATTTTTAAAGATGAATTGTTAAATCTTCAACAAAAAAATAAAATTTGCAACCAGACAATTAAATGTTCAACCTAATAATAAAATTATAAATTACAAAATATATCTATTATAAAATTAGATATTTGTGTCACTTTATCGTTATTAACGCATTCTCTTTTTATAATTATATTTAATTAAGGGTGAAATCTTACTGTGTTTAAATTTTCTTTTTGGGGGAGGGGGCACCTCACCTAAATTAGGGATTACCTCTAATCTTACAAATTTTGCAGAGAATCATTAAAATAAACTTTTCTCCAATTATCGAGAAAATCCAAGATGTTATTCTGGCGATAGAGAATGGCGATAAATAATCCAGAGAGAGTAGGAATGTGGGAGAGAAACATATACATAGCTTTCTACTTTTACTCGAAAGGCGGTCCAGCGTAACCGAATCTCGTTCTATCGAATTACCCTTAAGTAATTGGAAACCGAACGTTTCTTACTACTTGATATCTAAAGCTAATTACAATCCAACTGCTTTAATTCGCGCCACAATTGGATTTTAATCAGCTTCGTTCATGTTCCAATTAATTGAACGATTCCAACAATGAAAAATATCACAGATTCGAAATTCGCTTACTAAATCAAACTTATACCATTCTATTCAGGACACAAAAGCTCGTCTGCGGATTTCATATTTCGCGCTTTCATCACGAAAAATAATTTTTTGCATTCATTTTAACATTAATTACTGCATTTTCTCTTTTTAGGTTAAATTATGATGGCTAGTGATCAGCTAATTTGAATTTCCCGGGGGTTTTTCCGAAAAAATGTTGTGCCCACCAATTTAAAAATTTCTTTTAGGTTAGTAAAAGAATTAAAAATTTCTTTTAATTTCAAGTTAAAACAACTAATTAAAAACCTAATAATTTCCAACAAAATAATTTAGTTTTAAACAGCTTGTAAGAAACGAATTTTGCGTTAACACTTCTCCCCGTTCCAAATCACAAACTTACATCTGAATCTTTTGCGCATTTATTAAATAAATAAATTTTTAAATTGAATATATTATCTATACGAAAGCACTAAATCAGCCTTGTTCTTTTCATAGCTAAATTAATTGAAATCATAAATGACCTTGAATTTGTTACTCAAAATTCTTTTTTCACAATTACGCAATATCAGTCAACCGAGTCATCTAGAAGATTCTAGAAATTTAGCACGGACATGAACCACTTCAACTGTAGAATGTTCTCGATGTCGGTAAATTAATCAGAAGATTTCTCGATAAAAGAACAAAATTTCCGTTCTTAAATGAAATTCCCATGTTTGTCTTGATTTCCCGGTTCGCCAGACACACTGAATATAGTTTCCAATTAGCATTTAATATTATTAATTTTTTTAGAACAATTTTTCGATGATCTACCCATAAATAGAGAGTATCCCTAAATCAAAAGTTCTTTGAGGTTTCAGTTTCAGCCAGTCATATGCGAAAGCATCGAGGCCGAAAAAGTGGCGGGATTTATCGGGGTAATTAGAACCCAATTAACAGCCACCGGCATTGGTTCGCGATCGTCCTCTAATTGCCTACCTTTGTCGGAACTAGGCTTCATGATTACGGATCAAATTATTACTCTGTATTTCAAAAATCTGCGTTTCTATATCACTTGGTGGAATTTATTTTTAAAATTATTATATTGGCTCTTTGCGGAAAATTTTAAATACAATCAGGAATTCCATTTTTGAAAATAGAGCATGAAACAGAATTTCTTTAAATCGGAATAATGAGAATAATTATTTTTTTATAGAAGTTTGTGTATTATATGTAGATTGCTTATGAACATTATATTTATAAATTAAAATAAAAGGATTTCAAAATTTAAATGATAATTTATTTTTAATTAAGGCCTTTATAATTAAACTATTTTTTGTTTGACTTAAGCAGAATATAGTGTGTTCAGAATAATTAAAGGTAAGACTATATTCGCTATTTAAAAATTGTTCAAACTGTCCCGATTAACTATTTATTTCTTAATAATTTTTTTTTAATAAAGAAGTTCATCTTCAAAATAATAGATTATTTTTTAAACAAAAAAGATGAATTTGCAACGAAAAATGTGATAAAGGAAATTAAATTTTTTTTAATACAAAATAAGCCTTTTATATAATTATTTTCAAATTTGTTTATTTTTTATTTTCTGTAAGGTTAACTAAGTGTAATTTCAACCTATAATACTCAATACTAAAACGTTCAACCAATAACGATGAATTATCAACGAAAAGTATAATAGTCTATATTTAAAGAAAAAAATAATTCTTAATACAAAATAAAAATTTTGAAGAACTTTACTTTTAAATTTTCTTTTTTTATTTGCTGTATGGTTATATAAATGTAATTTTCGACTGTTTCTGACTATTTCACGCTTTCAAAATAGTTAAGGAATCTCAAAATTTTATTTGAAAATCTTTAAAATTTACATTTTACCGTATGTTTCTAAAAATATTTTGAACTTGTAAATAAATTTTGAAATTTTTAAAGAACTTCTAAATATCTTTTGTTACGATTTCAATTTTTCCTAGAATTTTGAAAAACTCCGCAGAATTAAAAAAATTTCCTAAAAATCTTCCAAATTCGTTTTTCACATTTATACTAAATATTTGTTTATTCATTAATTGAATATATGTATTATTTGGAATGCTTTAGAAACTTTTTAAACATTCTCATAAAATGAATTTGGAAAAATTAAAAATCATTTTTAATTTTCTCAAGAGTCTTAAGAAGTTTTTTTTATTCTTTCGAAACCTTTCGGAATTCTTAAAAAGCTTCTGAATGTTTTGTTTAAAATCTTCAAAAATCTACATTTTGTTTTAGATTTGTTAGAATAATTTTAAGTGTAATATTATTTTCGTATATTTTTAAACTCTTTTAATATTTCTCACATTTATTCGAATTTTTACTCAAATTTACTTAGCTTGAAACATTATAAAGTTTTCGTGCAAAATCTTTTACATTCTTTTCCGAAATTTCAGGAAATCTTTCAAGAAATATTTTCTTGTAATGAAGTTTTCCAAATCAAAAATCAAAACAATTTTTTCGCCAAATTTTGGAAAAAAATTATTATTTCAAACACTTTCAAACCCCCAACCAAGTTTCAAAATTTTATTTTTTAATCTTTTCAAAACATGAAATTTTTTCAAATACGTTAAAATCGTCAAACCCGACTATTATATTACTAAGTTACTAATTTCAAGCGAGTAATTTAAAAAATGCAACAAATGAAAACAAAATCGGTCCAGTACTTGATTTTTTGTTAATTTACCTTTCAATAAATATCTATTTTAACAGTCTTTGGAACACATTTTATGTTTTAAAATGTTTGCATCACATCCTTTCATCCATCAAACTTTGTACAAAATGTAAGCTTGGAGGCGCCAAAGTATAGCAACTTTAAATTGTTCAAACTAGGAAAATAGCTTCAAACTTTACAAAGTTATTTTCAGACTTCGTGACTTTTATTTTTTAGAGTTTTAAAACTGGAACTTTGGGAGTTGAACATTATGAAGATTTATGTTTTATTAAATGGAGATAAACGCACTGAAAAGACAATTTTTAAAAAGCTACGTGGAATTTTTAAAATCGCATAAATTAAAGGAATGAGTTATATTTTTATAGAGTTGAGCAAAGAAGCAATTTTAAAAAAAGTCCACGTGTCAATTTTGAAAAAAATCTTTAAAAGCAGACGAGAAATGAGAAGTCGATGATCCATTATAATCCTTGGAAATATTATAAAATCCCTTTTTTCCCTTTAGAATCAGATAAATTCTGACAAATGCTCTGAAGATAAAACTTTTAATTTAGTAGAACAGTACAGTTTGATAGAAAATTTATCTTCTAACAGTCTTCGAAAAAATGTATTTCTTTGGCTTGAATTTTTTTATGAGTCATTCACATTAATTTTATTTAATAGGATATTGTGCACCAAGGTAGCGAAATAGTCTTTTTACGGCCGAAAGTGAGTTTCTCCAAAGACGCTAGACCCTAAAAAGTCTTCGCTGCCTCGGTACACACGATATTTTATTTCATGAAAGTTTTGTTTCCGAATTTCCTCATGATATTACGTCTCAGTTTTGAGGTTAGTTCAAAGTGACAAGTACTGCTCAGAACAGTGCGCGTGAGGCTAGGTAGCAAACGCGCATGCGTGCGAATTTCTCACGGACAATAAAGTGCACATTACCGGCCTAGGCCTATAAATTACCCCACCACAAACGAAGACCTACTTTCCTGCTCCAAACCACGCCAAGAAAAAGAGGAAACCATACTCGTGTTATGTTAAAGATTTTATTTCCCTATTATTCCCCTATTTGTTTTAAAAATCACACTTATTTCCATATTGGAATAGAAAACTACTGTAACGAGGAGTGGTGAGAGGAAGAGGGTAAAAGAAAGCCTGAAATTTCTGACGACTTGAGAAATTAAGTACAAATTTCGGGAGCGAACAAGAAAGACGTCCGTATGCGTTGGTCGCCGCAAGCGGAATATTGACACAAACGATTTAGAATTTTATCCACTGATGAAGTTTTAAATCGTCTGGATTAAAATTTGTTTGCATAGAATTTTAAAATGCAGCTTTCAGCAGACCTTTCATTTTAATTAAGAGTAAAATAAGGGGCGTCTGTGGTGAAATATGGAGCTCTCTAGTTCGTTGAACATTTAGAGTACGTGGAAAGTTTAGGCGTTTTCATGGTACTTTACGTTAAATCCCAGACGCAAAAATGACTTTTGGCTCGTAAACGCGAGTGATGAGGGAGAGAAGAAGCCTCGAGATTCAGTTCAGGTACACCTAGCTGGGCGTCTTACGGCCTTGAAAACCTAGAATTCTTCCATTTTTTTATATTGGAAACCTCGAAATCTCCTTGAATTTATTATGATAAAATTGAATTTTTTATACCTTTTTGATTGTTTTCTTATCAACCATTTACAGGATTTCTAGCAAATATGAAAATCTCAAGAACCTTGAATTATCTTGGATATTTTTAGCCATGAAAAGGAGAGAACCTCCTGAAGTTTTTTATCAGAAGCGTGCATTTTTTTACATTTCTTGCTTGGAAAAAATTGACAATATTTTATAAGAAAAAATAAAAATTCAAGGAAATTGATAGATTTATCAACGTGTCTTACGACCTTGAAAACCCTAAAAACCTGGCATTTTTTATTTCAATAATAAATAAATAAGGAAATCCGATTATTTTCGTTTAAAAGTTCATTCTTTTTGTTGGAAAGCCTACTATTGTAATATTGGTTTCGAATTAATATTTTTAGTTAAAAATTTAATTATTAAGTTAAGTCATATTTTTCGGTACAAAATGCAACTATATATTGTTAAAAATTCATCATTTTTTAACCGAAAAGTGATCTCTTTTGTTAAAAAAGTGATTTTTCGTGGCTAAACTGAATTTTTTTGTGAAAAATTTAACTGTGTTCAAAATATCCGTATTTTTGCTTAAAAATTTAACGAAATGCTTAAAATTTCTCTTTAATGGATAAAATGAATCTTTTTCTTGGACATTTATCTTTCTGAAATTAAAAGCCAAATCTCTGTAAAAAAATCTGAGTTTTTAGCTTGAACAATCAGCACTTATGATGAAAATTGATCCATTTTGACAGAAAATTAATCTTTTATGACTGAAAATTCAACTGAAAATTAAATTGAAAATTGAGATCTTTTGATCAAAAATTAAATTTTTTGTTAAAAATTACATCTCTTTTCCGGTAAAAATGTTATCTCTTTTTGTTAAAACTTCAACTGTTTAGTTGAAAATGAATAATCTGTTTTTATTGCGGATTCAACTATTTTGTTAAAAATTTACTTTTTTTGTTTGTTATTAAAAATCCATCATTTTAGTTGGAAATTAATTTTCTTTGTTGAAAATTCGTTTTCTTTGTTGAAAATTAATTTTCTGAAATGAAAACTTAATTATTTCATTTTTCATTGAAAGTTATCTTTTTTTGTAGAAACTTGAATCGTTTGGTTGGAAATTCGTATATTTGGTTGAAAAATCATTGTTTTGGTTAAAAGTGAAATTATTTGGTAGAACATTCATGTATCTTGTTGAAAATTCATCTATTTCGGTGGGATTGTGATCTTTTTTGTAAGATTTTGACTCTTTGGTGAAAAATTATTAAAATGTTGTTTTTTTTAGTATTCGACTATTTTGTTGAATATTTATCATTTGACTATTAATGATTCTTTAAAAATTTCTCATCTCTAGTAGAAAATTCAACTATTTTGGTTGAGAATTAATGTGTTTTGTGAAAAACCAGTGTTTTATAGTAGAAAATTAATATTTTGTGTCAAAAATATATCTTTTTGTTTGAAAATTCTTAAATTTAAGAAATTTAAATTAGACCAAAATCCGAATTAAAAATCCCACTTAACGTCCAATAATCAAATTGATGCAAAATCCTGTTAAGTAAAACAAGAATCCAACGACCAAATTTGGATCAGAACGAATAAACAAAAACCAAAAATCCTGTAAAATTTTAGGACAAAAATGGTAATGCAAATTTATTTATTTATGTTTTTCATTTTTATTTTATTGTAATTTGATGGTAATACAAATAAAAAAGACAATATAAGGAAAAAGAGAAGGAAGAGGATGTGATTGGCTGCCTTCTAATTTTTCTTTCCTCTTTTTTATTTTTGTCCAAAAATTTTATTTGTTTTTTTTTTCAGATTACAATAGGATTTTTGGTTTTTGTTTATCCGTTTTGGTCCAAATTTGGTCGTTGGATTCTTGTTTTACTTAACAGCATTTTGCATGACAATTCTTCTTCCTTTTTTTAAAAATTAATTTTTTTAAACTGAGAATGCAAGTACTCAATTTTTGCTCGAAATTTTACCTTTTAATTGAAAATTCAACTATTTGTATAAAAATTTATTAATTTTGTTGAAATTGCCATCTTTTTACTTGAAAAATTAGGAATTGAAAGCGTTTTATATTAAGTCCAATATGGTGCCTAGATTAAATTTTTAGTTGCAGGTTCACCCCTTTGAGTGAAACCTTATCCATTTTGTTAAAAAGCCAATTTTTGCATATAAAGTTTCTGATTAAAAATCTCACTTCTTCATTTTCGGTTGAAGGTTCATTTTCTGTTAAAATTTTTTAACTATTCTGTTAAGCTAAAATTTAAAAAAAATTCTAAAAAAAATCCTAAAATCCTGAAGAAATTATTTTGATCTAGTTAGTAATTCAAAGTGTTTTGTATTAAGTTCAATATGGTACATATATTAACTTCAATTAAAAGATTGCATTCCTGTAGCAATCCCTATTTTCGTGAAAAACACTCTATTTATACCCTCTCCAGAAAAAATTGAAATTACCTTATTTTAAAATTTTCTGCTTTTCTGTGGCAGCCCTGTGGGTCTCTCAAACGAGTAGTGTCGACATAGGTTCGCCGGTTTTAATGCCGCGACGTCGTCGCGTTGACGTCGCGACGCTAAATTTGACACTTTAGTGCGACGAAAAGCCGTCAGACAAGAGATGAGTTCTCTGTACTGCGTAGTTTCAATACCACGATTCGTCAACTATGAATTAGCAACCATCACAGGCACATTTACTGTTCTGGACTTCCGGACCTGGATATCAGGGTGGTCCCCATTTTTATTATTATTTTCTGGTTAGGTTATTCCTTCTCGCTGATAAAGCCTTTATCATGATTACATCCACCGCCAGACTGCATCCGACTTTATTAGAAGTACTTGCATTTGCCTCGAAGTTTCGTCAGGGGAGAGGGAAACTGCAGAAAACCACCTCTCGTGTTCAACCGGGTTTTTTAGAGTCGAGTTTGAAGGCAGTCATTCGACCCTCTAGCCATCGATTTACTGGGAAGTTTCGATGCCGCGATTCGTCGACTATGAATTAGCAAACCATTGCAGGCACATTTACTGGTCTGGACTTCCGGAACTCGGTATCAGGTTGGTCCCTATTTTATCCTATCCTATCGTATACGGAAGGCAAAGTCCCACAGCCTTCGCGAATAACGACCTCGGGGATTTGGCCAACAACCAAATGGCGAGGGTTGTCTCGCTTCACTGGGATTCGATTATGTCAGATAAGGTTTCCGGTTGCAGATTCAAGGTTAAGGATGCCGAATTCTGTCAATTTTTCCCGATAAATGTCACGCGTTATTTGCCACTGCCAATTATTTTGTAAGAGAAAAATTATACTGGAAGATCGTTCATTTGGAGAGTTGGAGAGGTTTCAAAATGGAATTGAAATCTGGAAGGTCTTTTAAGCTAAGCAATATTACTTATGGATCGATCGTGGAGCAGATGGTAGCGTGATTGGTTTGTTTACCGAATACCAGATGTGACGTCTTCGAATCCCTGATAGAGAAAGGTGAAATGAAAAGAAGTTTCGGTAATAGTTAAAAATTCATCTCCTTGGTTGAAAATCCCTTTTTTTTTGTGGCAGTTAATTCCTTGAATTAAAAATTTTACTATTCTAGTTAAAAATTCATTATTTTGTTTAAAAACTCATATCTTTGTATGAAAATTTACCTCTTCGGTCGAAAACTTATACTATATTTTTGAAAATTGATATTTTTAAATTAATAATTAATTTTGTTAATTGAAAATTTAACTACTCAGGTAAAAGTTGAACTATTATGTTTTTTTATTAATTCTTCTTTGAAAATTCATATTTATGTTAACAGAATTCGACTGCAATTTTTTTAGATTGAAATACAAATATGCTATAAAAATTGGTCTTTTCGGTCTAAAAATTAATTTATTTTGACATAAATTTAATATTCTCTCATTAATAATGCAAATGTTCGATTAGAAATAAATTTTTTCCGATTTTTTAAAAATTAAAATCTTTTTTGGTAGAAATATTTACTATTATATTAATCGTTAAGAAATGATCTTTTTTGTTTGGTTAACAATTTAATAACTTGGTTAAATGTTGAAACACTTTGTAAACAATTTTTTTTTGGTTGAAGATTTATCGTGTTATTTAAAAATTCAACTTTTTAAATGAACTTTCAACTATTTATCTGAAAATTTAATTGTTTGGTTGAAAATTTGACTATTTTGTTATAAAGCTATCTTTTTAATACAAAATTCAATAACTTTGATGAAAATTAAACTATTTTGTTGAAAATGGAATTAATATAATTATTTTGTTTAAAATTTATCTTTATAGATTGAAATTTCAAATATTTTGTTAAAAATGAATCAAAGTTGTTGAAGATTTATTTTGTTTTTAATGAAAATTTAACTATTTGATTAAAAAGTCTTTTTTTCTCGGAAATTTAAGTTCTTTTTGAAACTGCTTTTAGTTAATAATTCTAATATTTGCTTCAAACTTCATCTGCATAGTTAAAAAAATTTAACTATTTTTTTAAAAGTTCGACTTTTTTTTAAGAATTTCATTTTGTTTGAAATTTCAACTTTCTGGTTTGGGAAAAACTTGAACTATTTTAATGCAAACTTCACTATTTCTTGAAGATTAATATTTTTTGTTCGAAAATTTACCTCTTTCGTGGAAAATTTGTCCTTTTGGATTGAAATCTCATTTTTTATGGCAGCAATGTATTTTTTTAAACTAAAATAAATTAATTAATAAACAAATTTTAAATTTGAATCTGGAATGACTTAATTCTATTTATAAAAGATTCTATATTTAAAATGTTGTAAAATTAAACTGCTGGTATTTGAATATGAATAGCGAGGGAAAATTAAAAAATTGGTCAAGAATGAATCAGGGAATTTTGAGAAAGAATTTTGTATTCACATTAATTGATTAATAATCGTAAAAAATATGTTATTTTATTAGTCGGTGGCCAGTAGAATGTGCTGAAATTGAATTCCATTTCTGCAAAACTATATCTGTAAAATCTTGAAAAGTCATGAAACTTTCCAAAAATTTTTGGAATTTTTTTAACCGCACATATTCAAAGTCTTAGATAATAATTATTTTAGTACCATATACAAATTGAATTTTTTTTACTGGTAAAAATAATATTTTTATAATTAAAAATTTTAAAAATTAAATCCGAATCATTATGAGAGTTGTATCGAATTGAATAATTATTGAAAACACCGTAACATTTTCATTGAAAAATAATTGTACAATAAATTATTGCTTAATTAGTCTGCAACCATTGAAATGTGTAAAACCATATTAGAATTGACTGCATTTTTTTTCGTTTGAAAAATTAGACCAGTAAAACTTGAGAATTTAAAGGCATTTTGAAATCTGACTTTTGTAGCAACCCTGGAATTTTTTCCAGTCGAAATCCTAATTTGAATAGACCAATACAAATTCTATCTGAAAACGAAATATTATCCACTCTTTCCAGTCTGGGTAGAAAAAATGAACTGGAAGCACGTGGATAAGAAGCGAAGAAAAAAATAAATAAAATAAAAGCGAATTGGGGTGGGTGTGGGAGGGTGAGACGTCCCGACGATCCGATAATTGGACGCCTCGTTACTTGGGGTTACTCTAGCGTCGCCGCGTCGCGTTGGAAGGCTCGAAACATCGCGCCTTGCACTCGTTGGCGGTGCTTTAAATCCTGATCCTGCGCGTAGATACTACCTACAATCTACATAACTTATATACCTACCCACCTGGATCTAACAACCTTTCCTGGTAGAGCGCACCTTTCTCTCTATAAGTTTGAGCTTCAACATAAAGGGCACTTCATTAAGATGAAAATGTGGGAAACCTTCCTTAAGGAAGACTCAGAATCTGATTTGATTTTTTTGGTGAAAAGATTTTTTATTAAAATTATTTATATTTTGTTTTTAAAATTATAAAAGTGCAATTTCAATACGCCTGTCGAAGGCAACCTTCCATAGTGCGTCTAATAGCTTTTTCTGGTTAAAAAAGAGCCAGAGCGTAAACCACAGGCAGCTAATAAGGCACACAGTATTTTTTTTTCCTATAAGCTGTTTTTGAGTAAAAGTGTTTCTACTTTGTTTAAAAATGTAAAAAGTGAAATTTTAATGTGCCTTGCAAAGGCAAACTACCAAGAGCGTCTGTTAGGTTTCTGTGGCTTATGCATAAACCCGAGCGTAAACCAGAGCACGATAACAAGACACACAGTATTTTTTTCTCTTCAAGCTGTTTTTGAGTCAAACTATTTCTATTTTGTTTAAAAATGTTAAAAGTTCAGTTTTAATGCGCCTGCTAAAGACAACTTTCCAGAGTGCGTTTGTTAGCTTTCAATGGTTTACTTTTAAACCCGAGCGTAAACCAAAAGAAAGCTAAAAAGGCACGCACTTTTTTTTTCTCTCCAAACTATTTCTTTTAGTGAAACTATTTCTATTTTGATTTAGATTTATAAAAATGCAACTTTAATACGCTTGCTAAAGGCGCCTGTTAGCTTTCTTTGTTTTGCCCATAAACCCGAGAGTAAACTACAAAAAAGCTAAAAAGGTGCACATTCTTTTTTCTCTTTAAGCTGTTTTTGAGTAAAAGTGTTACTTCTTTGTTTTGAAATTAAAAAATGTAAATTTTGATGCCTCTCTCGAAGGCTACCTTCCAGCGCCTATTATATTTTTCTCGTTTACGCATAAACCTGAGTGTAAACCAGAGGGAGATAACAAGACGCACAGTCTTTTTTCTCTTCAAGCTGTTTTTGAGTAAAACTGTTTCTATTTTGGTTTAAAATTTAAAAGTTCAATTTTATTGCGACTGACAAAGCCAAACTCCAGGGTACCTTCTGCTAGCTTTCTCTGTTGTACGCATAAGCCCGACTGTAAACCAAAGAAAGTTGATAAAATGCCCACTCTATTTTTCTCTCCAAGCTATTTTTTTTATTGAAACTGTTTCTATTTTTTTGTTCTAAAATTAAAAAAGTGAAATTCTTATGCGTCTGCCAAAGACAACCTGGCAGGCATTGTTGAAAATTCATCTTGTTGGTTTAAAGTTTAACTCATTTGTTCGTTGATAATTAAACTATTTTGTTATAAATTCGTTATTTTAGTTTAAAAAAAATTTTTTGTTGGAAATGAACCCTTATGATTGAAAATTCATTTTTTTTGGTTAAATATTTAATTATTTGTTGAAAATGCAACCCTTTTTTTGTTGGATTGAACTGCTTTGTTAGAAAAAATTTTTTGTCGAATTATGAACAATTCATTCATCTTCTTAAACTCATCTTTTTGTTGAAAACTCAACTTTTCGGGTGAAGAATTTAACTTTTTTTGTTGAAGTTTAATCTTTTTTATTTTAAAAATTGGATTATTTAGTTAGGAATCAATCTTATAGGAATGAAATTCCAGTAATTGTTTAATAATGTTAACTGTTTTCTAAAAAATTAAATTATTTGGTTAATAATACAAATGTTTTTGGTTGATGATCGATCCTTTCTGCTTACAAATTGAACCACTTGGTTGAAAATCCCTTTTCGTAGGTTTAAAATTATTGTTTATTGTTAAAAATTTAATTATCTTGTTAAAATGTCATATTTTTATCGAAAACTTAACAGTTTAGTTTAAAAATCGTCTTTTTGGAATAAACATTTTGATAGAAAAGCAATATTTCTTATTTGAAATAAATAAATACAAAATTAAAAAATTTAAATTAAAAATTATTAGATTCCGTTTATAATAAATATTTGGTATTAAAAATGTTAAGAGATTAAAATTCTTGTCTTGGAATAATAATGGACGGAGAAAATGAAAAATTGGTCAAGCAAAAATCGTGGAAAACTCAGGGAATTAAATTTTTCGGCCACCCTGAATAAACAACCCCTTCATCTTCCTGTCCACTGATTTATATCTTCTTTCTTCTCTCCTTGGTCCATCCTTATCTCCAGATTCTATTTTCTGTATATCATTCTTTTCACCAATTATCGTAGAAAAGGGGACTGTTCTCTTATTTGTTCAATCTCAGACTTTTGATCAATTGGGGGAGTCCAGTTGTTTATTGTTAGTCGAGGACTTTCTTCTCCAGAAGATCGGGAGAAAAAATATTTATGGGTGCGATGAAACCCCTTCTGTTAAATATAATTCTGATTTATAGGTTTGAACGCGATTTAAATTTTCTTATTTGTATGAGAGTTTCCGCTTATCTGGAAAACCTGAAATTGTCACAATATTTTTAGGTGCCTGGAAGAAAAGGGAAATTAAAAAAAATTATAATATAAAATTTGGGTGTCTGGAAACTGGAAAGTCTGGAAATTTCAGGGAATTTTGTTGGCAAGGGAGAATTCAAGGATTTTTTCTAAAGTCAGTGATTTTTTTTTAAATCATACAACTTTTTCGAGCGTGCTTAAATTTGTTCTAAAAATTGTAATAATGAATTAAATAAATATGTTTTTTATATCTAAGAGTTTAAATTTATAGCAATTTAAATTTCAAGTCTCAAATAAAAAAGTTTAAATTTAATATTATGTGATAATAAAAGTCCTAAAAGCTTGTACAATTCAGAAATTTCGTATACTTTTTATAAAGTTACTTTGATAAATTAAATAACATCGTTATTTAAATTTGGTGTATAAAAAGCACCATTTATATATAGTTGAATATTCATTAAGATTTCAAAAATCATTATTTCTAATAAAATATCATAATTGTTGTATATTTGTTCCTATTTTTTAAATTTTCTGATTTTTTCAATAAATTTAGTTAATTGCAATTTATCCATTGATAGATAGTTAATAAAGGGATTATTGAAGTATTATGTAATACTTTAGCACCCTAAAAATTAGTAAATAAGATTGTAGGATATACTTCATTCATTAAAAAATATTTAAAAAAAATAAACAAATATTATTATTGTACTAAATACTTAAGTGAACTTTTTTTGTGTTTCAGGTACGTATGACTCATGAACTGGATTATGTTCTAATACCAAATAGAATTTGATGATTCGATTGGTATGTAAAAAATAATACCGCATAATTTAAAAACTCTTAAATCAACATTTTTTAATTTGGACTAATCAGGAGAAAATCTGGAAAATTTAAATATTCTATTTTTTGTTAAAAATGTATCATTTTCGTAGAAAATTCAACTATTTGGTTGAAAATTCGTTTTTCTTTTTTGTAGATAGTTAATCTTTTTCGTTCAAAATTCGCCTATAAGGTTAAAAATGCATGTTCGTCATTGGAAATTCCTTCTTTTTTTATAAATTCAACTTTTTTGGATGAATGAGCAATTATTATATTTATCGTTGAAAATTCATGTATTCTTAAAAATTAATTTTTTCAACTGGAAATCTAGCTATTACATTTTTTTTCTTTTTGAGTTTAAAGTTTAACTTTTTTTTTAAATTTATTTTTTTATAATTCAAAGTTTAACAATTTGGTTGAAAATTTGCTTTTTTGAAAACTGAACTCTCTTGTTAAAAATACGTTTTGTTGATTGAAAAATGCGTTGCTCAACAAAAATTAATTTGTTGTAATAAAAATTTAAATATTGCATGTTTGGTTCAAAATTTATCTCTTTAGTTTAAAAATTTTACTATTTAGTTGAAAATACTTGTTTTGATTGGGTATTATTTTTCTTACTGAAATTTCAACTGTTCCATCATTTCTTGCAAATTGATCACCTTTAGTTAAAAATTAGTTTTATAGTCCAAAAATGATCTTGGCTAAAAAATTCAAAAACTTGGTTGAAAGTTACCAACTTTTTGTGTGAACATTTGTAATTTTAGTTGGAAAATCATCTCGTTGGTTCAAAGTTGAATTATTTTGTTAAAAATTCTATTTTTTTAAACTTAAAATTTTACTGTAGGATTCTTGATTAAAAATCGACCTTTTTGGTGGAAACTTGAGTTATTTGTTTGAAAATTCATATATTTTTTTTAAATTCATTTTTTTGATTAAAAATTCAACTACTTTGTTAAAAATTGATTTCTCTTAGCGAAAATGGATTTTTTTCAAACTGAAAATAATGCCATTCGATTTTTGACAAAAATTTCACCTTTTTTAAGTTGAAATTTAAACTCTTTGATAAAAAATTTACGTATTTTGTTCAAAAATTCTCTTTTTGTGGAGAAATTTGTTCGTGTTGATAATCTGGAAGTTTGGTTAAAATCTTATAATCTGTTTAGGCCGAGGATTAAAGAAGTTTGTTAAAAATTCGTTTTTTTTTTTAAAGAGCTCAATTATTTTGATTTGAAATGAAAATATTTCTTACTCAGCTACAATTTCTTTGATAATTTAAACTACAATTTGAATTAAATTATTTTACTTCTAAACTGAAATCAATTTCAGAGGTAACAAAAAACTCAGTACATGTTTATTTCAAATATAAATTAAAAAATGTTAAAAAATGGAAACGTTTCTTGAAGAAAAATTTGTATACAAGAAATTAGAGGAAAAAGTTTTTTTGGTCAAAAGCGAATAGTTAATAAAAACTTTATTAAAAAAAAATGGGTTGGTTTATTATTTATTGACAGTTTGTATTCTTCCTAACTTTTAAAATGTTTTGAATTAACATTACATCCATAAGGAAAAGAATATTTGAAAAATAATTTAACTACAAGGTATTTTGATAATTTTATATTTTTGCTACAGCGTGATTTTGAATGTAATGATATTTTACTTTCACAGATATAATTTTTCGTGATAAAAGAATATTCATCACTTGAAATCTCTTATACAAAAAACATTTGAAAAGTAAAATAAAAATTTGTGTCCATAGCTTTTTTGTGAGAATCAGTAAAATACCAGTTTCTGGTTTTGTCACTTTAGGGTCCATAAATGAACTAAGAGTTAGATTTTCTACTAAATTTTCATTGTTTTTTTTATCAAATGTAGCTCGTTACAACATTGTTTGAAGAAAACTGAAAGATTTATTAATAGTTATTAATAATATAATTTTCAAATTCAAAATTAGAGAGTTCATTTAATTTTAAAACCTGGATTCTAGGCCAAGGTCAAAAACGAACTTGTTCTTGAATCCAGGTGCTAGTGTACTTGGTTATTTCTTAATTCATAAAATAAATAGTCAGATTATGGTGTTTTGAAACTTCCGGACCCCAAGAAAGGGACGCATGTGGTTCTAAATTTCATAAAAAAAAGTTTACGTCATTTATCCACAGCCCCTGAGGAAAAGGAAAAGCTTGCGAAGAAAGGGAAGGAATTTTTGGCGTGAAGTAGATTTTAATGTGATTGAAAAGATTTTTGCGACGTGAGTGAACCTAAGATGCATTTGATTTTGATCGAGAGTCGTGATGACGAAATTAAATCGCTGAAACGGGATCTTATCGTGAGTGAAACGGCGTGCCAGTGACGTCGATAAAGTCGTCGTCAGGGGTAAAGATGGGGTGACTCGCTTTCTCCCCGATTCTTTTTTTCGCAATATCCTTTGGTACCGAGGCAAGGGGGCGCCTCGTAATAATTCGAATTGCCCTAGTTCGAAAAGCCACTCGACGAAATGTCACGACTGAACGAACTAACGAGAAGGACGAAGTCGATTTCCAACGCCAAGTAAGAAAAGGGAGAAAATCAGCCAAGGGGGAGAAAATTGCATAGGTGGAGACGAAACGCACGTAATGACCTGTTACTAACATTTCTCGACAAATTATTCATTTCACTTCGCGAGGAATCATTTAATATTTCATTCGGGCTTATATCGACACGCGAATCGACACAGCCATAATGATAGTGCACTTTTCATTCTGAATTTTTAAGCATCTCAGCTCAGATTCGACTTAGGCCTTCATTTTTAATAAGATGCATTTTTTAAGAGCTTAATTTTTAAAATAGAATTTGCGATAGAAGGAAAGTTATTCTATAATATTTTGAAAAAGAGATAAACATAGTCGAGAGGAGAAAAATACTCTGACAACAGGGGAAATAGGGCGATTTTTTAAATAAAAATATAAGGAATAATAGAGGAATTATTTTTTATAAATAAAATTAATGTAAAATAAATGAAAAATAAATAAATAAAAAATTAAATTAAAATACTAATTAAAATCAAGCTAAAAGATCAAATGTTTTAGAAAATAATTTAATTCATGAATTGTTAATAAAAAAATCAATTTTCAAGAAAGATAAGTATTTAATCAAATAGTTTAATTTTTGACGAAAAACTTTATTTTTAACGTAAGAGTTGCATTAAAAACCAAACATTTGAAATTTAAAATAAAAGTTATAAATTTTTAAGCTAACAGTAAACTTTTGAATCCGAAAATATTAATTTTCAAACATTATTATATTTAATTTGTACTGAAGAAAGATACATTTTTAATCAAATAGTTGAATTTTCAACGAACAAAGATGAATTTTTAACCAGAGGATCGAATTTTTAATTTTAAAAAAAGGTCACGCTGCAGCAAAAAAAGGTTCAACAAAATGATTGAATTCTCCACAAAAAATTAGACTTTCAAAATTGTAAAAAAAAATTGTAACCAAATAGTCGAATTTTCGACCGAGACGTGAATTTGCCATCAAATGGTCGAATCTTCAAACAAATAAGATTCAACTTTAACCAAAAGTAGTTGCATTTGCAATCAAATAGTTGATCTTTAAAGCTAAAAAAAAAGAATTTTTCAGAATACTTGAAACTTCAAATCGAAGACAATTAAAAAAAGGTTAGATTCTCATCCGAAAAAAGTAATTTCTACTAAAAGAGATGAATTTTTTTAACCAAAAAGAGACATTTTTAACAAGAATTGAATTTTCAAACAGAAAAGACTTTTCATTCAAGGCAGAAAAAATAAAACGAAAGGCTTGAATTTTGAAACCAAAAAGTCGAAATCTCTGGAAAAATTTGGAATTTTCTATTTGCAACAAAATAGTTAAATTTTCAGTTAAACTATTTATATTTAGATAAAAAATTACAGTTTCAATCTAAAAGTTTAATCTTTAACCAACATAAATAATGTTCCACGAATTAAAGTTTCGACAAAATAGTTGAATTTTCAACAAAAAAAGACGAATGATCTATCAATAAGAAATAGAACAATTACATGTTAAGTTACAAAAAAATAGTTTTAACCAAAGAATACAAACTAAAAAACAAATTTTAAGGAATATAATTGAATTTTAATCGTAAAAATAAATTCGTTACGAAATAGTTGTATTTTCAACTTAAAAGGTAAATTTTTTAACAAAAATTCAGCAACCAAAAAAAGTTTCTGTACAAATTACATGAATTTTCAGCTAAAGCAGATCAATTTTCTACTAAAAGTAGAATAATTAGAGCTTTAGTTAACAAAACTTTTTTTACCAAGAAAAAAACGAATCAATTTTTCAACTCGAAAGATGAATTTTCTACCAAAACCAATTATTTTCAGCGCAAAATCTTCAGCCAGAAAATTATATTTTAAACAAAATAGTTGAATTTTTAACCAAATCATCAAATTTGGAAAAAGGCATCAAACTTTAACCTAAAATAATTTTATTGTCAAACAAACAATTGAATTTTCAAATAAAAAATGCATTTTTTGGAACAGGCATGAATTTTTAAGAAAAAAAATTCATTTTCAACCAAAGAGGAGGAATTTTCAACAAACGATATAACTTTTCAACAAAAAAAATGAATTTTCAAACTAAAAATGTTAAGTTTCAACAAGAGTTGAATTTTGAACAAAATGGCTAAATTTTTAACTCAGATAGACAAATTTTTAACTATGAAGATTAATTTTGTACCACATGAAGAATTTTCAACAAAATTCCTGCACTTCAACCCAATAGTTGAATCCTAAACTAAATGATGTAAATTTTAATCTGAAAATGGAATATTTACTTTTTTGTTGAAAAAGTTCATTATCTACCTAATGGTGAAATTTTCAAACAAATTGTTAAATTAAAAAAATTAATTTTTAACTAAGAAAATTAAATTTGTCCACAATACGAGAATTTTCTACTAGAAAGTTTCCGTTTTTACCAAAAGGATTGCATTTTTATTTTATTTTCAATCTAATAGCGTACTTTTCAACTAAATTGTGGAACTTTCAAACCAAAAAGACGAATTTTCTACAAAATAGTTAAATCTTTAACCCAAAAATATGAATTTTCAAGATAAAAGTTAATTTACAGGAAGATAATTGAATTTTTAACTAAAATTGCGTATGATTAATGGAAAAAGAAAATTTCTAACTAAACATTTCATAGTTAATATTTAAACCAATAAGGATTTTAATAAAAACAGTTAATTCAACTAAAAAATACGAATTTTCAACAAAATGCTATAATCCTCAACCAAAAAAGATTATTTTTTAACGAAACAGTTGCAATTTGAAGCAAAAAGGAAGAATTTTTCACCAAAATAGTTGAATTTTCACAAAAGAGTTGAATTTTGAACCCAAAAACATGTCTTTTGAATAAAATAATTGGATGTTCAACAAAAGAATGAATTTTTAAATTGAATAGTGCATTTTTTTGACCAAATGATATGAATTCTGGGCCGATTAAAATAGTGTACTTTTTAATTAAAAATATTGAATCTATTAAGTTATTTTAGTTAATTTCCCGTTTAATCAATAAAAGTCGAAAAAAGGAAAGTTTCTTATTAACAGTCGAACAAAGAGAAATTCTAAAAAAAGGGAAAATAGAGGAATAGGAGAAAGAGTCTGAACTCTAGATAAAACGAGTGGATGGGTATATGTCAGCTCATACAAAAAAGATAAGAAATATTGAGTGGACTTTCCGGATTGGCAAGACATCCAATAACTCGCCTCGTTACTGCAAACTAGCTCTCCTCTAGGTGGACCATCTGAGCAAGGGTCCATCCTTTAGCTGCTGTCAAAATTTGACATCTATATCCCCAATCGAATCGAGACAGGCGAATTGAAGTTGGAAGTTTGTGCGCTGTCAGCTTCTGCAATTTCGTGTCAGATGACACCTTTCAGAAAGGTGTAAGGCACGTGCGAAGGAACTGTGAATGAAATGTATCAGAGATCGAGGAATCGAGAAATCGAGGCGAAGTTGGGAGCTTCTTAACGAGGGTTGTTTGGCTCATCCCCGAGATTGAAAAGAGTTTGGTTCTCTTTCATCGGGAATGGACCCTTTGGCCACAACCCTCCTGACACACGATACCAGATACCGGAAGAAGAGTGTTCAGCGGAAAAGGGGGACAAAGAAAAGTGGCCAGACCTGACTACTTCCGATCTTTAATTGAACAGCACTTCGCGTCTTGAACGGATGAGGAACCTGCTTTTGACGCTCTCTGATTCGCTCCGTAGACTCTCCCGAATCTTTTCATCGAACCCTTTCGGAACTTGATAAATTTGCGTACAAGTTACTTGATTTTTGATATTTGATTATTATTATTAATTTACCTTGACGCTAAATCCTTTTCGGGGTAAGCGGGATTTACTTGGTTCTGGCAATCATGCCAGGTGAATAGCTTTAAAGAGTCATCTTGTGTCATAGGTCACACGAAAATACGCAATCTTGCTGATAATCACGTAGTCATTTAGATGCCTTCCCCCAACCCAGTTTTTAAACAATTATTTTTACTTCTATTTTAAAGAGTGCTTTTTATCCCTATTTTGAAAAATATTTGCGTTTGTATCCATTTTCTCATTTTCTTATTTAATGTTAATTAATTAATAGCACTCAATAAGAAAGTCTAACTTTTTTCGGGTAAAAGTTTTTTCTTTTTGTTGAAAAGTCTGCTATTATATTTTTTGTTCCGAATTCATTTCTTTAAATATTCTACTATTTGGTTGAAAATTTAATTGTTTTGTTGAAAATGTAAGTATTTTGTTATAAAGTAATTTTTTCTGAAAAATGTTACTACGCTGAAAATTGAATTACTTTACTGAAAATTCCTTTTTTTTTGGTTCACGATTCATATATTTTTTTGAAAATTAAATTATTTTGTTGAAAATTTGTTACATTTTTAGGTAAAAATCAATTTTTCCAAATAAAAATTTTGATATTTCATTTTGTTCTAAATTGATCTTTTTTAGTTAAAAAATGGATTTTTTTCTAAGTTGAAGATTTCTAAGTTAAAAATTCTTTTTTTTTAAGACTCATCATTTCCGTCAAAAATTCATGTCTTTGATTGAAAATGTAACTATTTTGTTGAAAATTCTCTTTTTTTCCTGGTAGAAACAAAATATTCTTTGTTGAATTTTAACCTTTATATTTAAAAATGCATATGTTAGGTTGAAAATTAATCTGTTGTAAATTATGTTAAAAATTCATATTTATTGGTTGAATTAATTTAACCATTTTTAATTTTCCATTTATAACTTTTTCGGTTTCTTTGGAAAATCATATTCTGTCTTTTGCAAAATTAACTATTTGATTCAAGTTGCACTATTTTGTAAAAAATTCATTTTTTGGCTAAAGAGTCAAAATTCGGTTAAAAATTCAACTGTTTAGTTGTAAATTAATTTTTTTTAGAAAATCATATTTGCAGCTAGAAAATATTTCATTAAGATTTAACTATTTTGTTGAAAATCCAAATTTTTTCTGGGAAATTGAATAATTTTCGTATAAAATGGAGCTATTTGGATTTACCTATTTTTTGAGTTTTTTCTTTTCGTTAAAAATGATTTTCTTTATTAAAATTTAAATATGACATTTAAAAAATAAAGTTTTTCGTTTATAGGTTAAAAATTAAACTATTTGGTAGAAAATTCATGGTTTTTGATTAATTATTCGTCGTCTTATTAATGCAACTATTATAAAAAATTGTTTTTTTTTATAAATTTCAAAACTGATCTTTTCCCATGTAAAATTCAACTATCTGATTGAATGCAAAAGTAAGGTAAAAAATTATTCTGTTGTGGTCGAGGATTTGTCTCTTTGGTATGAAATTTAAAAAATGTTGTAGAACATTGAACTATTTTATTGAAATTTAAATATTTTGTTAAAAATCCATATGTTTTTGGAAAATTGAATAATTTTCGTACAAAATTGAATTATTTGGTAAGAAATTATTTTTTA
The DNA here is from genome assembly GCF_010883055.1 of Belonocnema kinseyi. NCBI lineage: Eukaryota > Metazoa > Arthropoda > Insecta > Hymenoptera > Cynipidae > Belonocnema > Belonocnema kinseyi. The sequence goes on from NC_046660.1 coordinate 60,403,968, forward strand.
TGAAGACCCACTCCTATAGTGGAGGATTGAACTATTTTTGTTTTAGTTTTTCGTTTGTTGAAAATGATTTTTTTTAATGTAACTATTCCATTTTTTAAAGCTTTTTCTTTATAAGTTAAAAAAGGAACTATTCGATAGAAAATTAATTGTATTTCATTAATTATTTGTCTTTTTGTAGAATTCAACATGTTGGAAATTCGTTTCTTTTAGTAGAAAATCAATTTTTTAAAAGTAAAATGTAAATTCTTCTTCGAAAATTTAACTATTTATTGGAAAAATGCCCTATTTGGAAGAAAATGAACTTTTTTTTATCAAAATTCAACTATTTGGTAGACAATTTGACTTTAAGGCTTCAAAATTCAACAATTTGGTTGCGATTTTTTTTCTGCTGAAAAATTCAACTCTGGTTGAAAGTTAATCCCATTTACTTCAGGATTAAACTATTTCGATAAAAATTCGTCTTTTGCGGTTTAATTTAGCTGGTTGGAAATTCGTTTCTTTTTGTTGAGAAATAATTTTTTAAACTAAAGTATAGTAATTCAAGTGTTTGGTTGAAAATGTATTCAATTAAAAAAATTCATCTTCAGATAAAAGAGTAATCTTTTTATTCGAAAATTTATGTTTGCAGATGTGGGCTAAACATGCATCTATTTTAAAAAAAATTAAATTAATTTGTTGAAAGTTTCATTGATTTATTTTGGTAAAATTTAACTATTTAGTTAAAGTCATTTTTTATGGTCGGAAATTTAACTGTTGTGTTGAAAATTAATCTTTTATTGCAGATAAGTCTTTTAAAAAATTCATGTCTTTAGCTTGAAAATTGAACTTCTTTTTTATTAAAAAGTAAACTATTTTCAACAACATTTTCTTTTGGCTTGTAAAATTCATGCCTTTTGATAGAAAAGTCAATCATTCTGTTGAAAATTAAATATAAATCGACGTGTAAACTCAAGAATTTAAAGCTTTTTACATTACTTTAAATATGGTACCTATACATTAATTTTATTTAAAATAATTCATTCCCCTATTTTATTTAAAATATCACCCCTTCCTTTTGGGTCTCTTATTTAATAAACAATAAAGCGTAGGCTATATGTATATGCAGAAAAATTAGAAACCATTAAGAGTTAGATCTTATACAGTAGTGGTAGCTTTTAATGATGGCCGTGCGGTCTCACAGACCGCACCATAATTCATGTACGGGCCCCCTACCCTTCCTTGAGGCTGTTATTAGTAGTAGTAGTTTTAGTTTTAGATGTGCTTCCGCCGAGGTAGAAAACACGTGGTCCTGCCTGTTATTGGCGAGTAATAACAAATAATAGCTCATAGGAAATCCTTGAGACCGCACGTCCACGTTAGCGTCTAAAATTTATATTTCTGTTTCGATTTATTTCTAGCTATATAAAATGAAAATTGATGTGAAGATCCCTCCCCCACTAGCTTAAAAGCTACTCAACAATTAAAATTGATAACATTTATTATTTTACAAAAGCTCGTTTATTTATGTAATTAAATATAAATATGTACAGCTGTGTGTGAGACCTCAGATCCATGTCGTTGCAAAAATTAAATAACATCCATACTTTAAGGTTAACATTGTTTTCCACAATCAATGCTAATTTCTTCATCATCCAAGTAAACCTATTTTCCATTTCCAAAAACTTTAACTACCCTTTTATTAAAACTTTTGTTCGAATTATGAGTATACCCACTTTCCGAAACTAAAGTCCAACTTTCCCAAAACTCTTTCGAGTATCTCGACCATATTTAATTCCGTTGAAACGTTTCTCGTCAGATTTGATTTCTGAATCGGTGGTTCCATTAAAGCCCTCGTTCTGCATTTGACGTGCGATCAGAAAAGCTGCTTGATAAGAAGTGTTTGACGATTCACAAAGCGTTTTTGGTCCGTAAAATGGGCCTTTTGCATCGCAATCTTTGATAGGCGCTTTTGACAAATTTCGATGGTACATTTATGAACGAATTTAATCCGTAAACCCGTTTTCTGGTCCCTCCCTCGAAAAGTGTTTAATGCAGCAGGACGACCTGGCTTATCATGCGTTTCTGCGTTTGTGCGTTTATGCCTCGATTGCCAGCTCGTCGAGGGTACCGAATGCGATTTTCTCACACAAGTTTGCGCAAAGCGTCCCTCATGTGTGTGCATTTGCGTAGGATCATTTAAAGATACATATACACATATACAAACATACATATATTTTGTGGAAGTTCGTGCTTCTTGGTTGAAAACCACGCCTAGTCGACCGCGAGTGTTAATTCCGCTCGCATAAATTCCGGGATTAAGAGCATACGTTATACTTAGGGAAATGTGAGTTTCGTGTATTTTTATTCCTCCCCTACATCACGCTTATTTCCACCCCTCGTCTCATTCCTCTTCTTGTATACGCATGTTTATGCATATTGCAAGAACGACCAGGATTAGCGAAGACAGCGATAAGACCCCTTGAGATGAGACTCTCAAGACCTCCAACCAGGTCTTAACGAATGTCTTTATTCTTTACTTTGAAGGAAAAGTGAGTCAACGCTTTGTCGCTCCAGAGAACCATGTGGGTGTCACCATCTCTATAGGACCTTCATTCAAATGAATGAGGATTGTAGACTTGGTCGCTGGGTTAAAAAATGTTCCCGAAAGTTTTCTATATTTCTAGAAGGTTTCTACATTTCTAGAAGTTATCTAGGCGTGACGTCTTTAGTAGTATAGCTATGGGACTGTCAGAACACTTACTGACCATGGCAGTTCAGAAATCTGCATAACCGACACAAGGTAACTTGTCCTATCAGAACACTTATCGACCAAGCTGGTTCAGGATAAGTTATCTTCTGTCGGTAATGCAGATTCCTGAACTAACCACGGGTAGGTAAGTATTACGATAGCTCCATAACTATACTGCTAAACATGGTCTTAACGAATTTCTTTATTCTTTACTTTGAAGGAAAAGTGAATCAACGCTTTGTCGCTCCAGAGAACCATATTGGTGTCACCACCTCTGTAAGACCTTCATACAAATAAATGAGGATTGTAGACTTGGTCGCTGAATTAAAAAATGTTCGAGAATGTTTTATAGATTTCTAGGAGTTTTATAGGCGTGACTTATTTAGTATTATAGCTATGGGACTATCAGAACAATTAACGACCAAGCTGGATCCGAAAAAGTTACCTTCTGTCGGTACTGCAGATTCCTGGACTAACCCCGGGTCGGTAAGTATTTTGATAGACCCACAGTTATTCTACTAAACCAGTTCTTAACAAATCTCTTTGTCCATTCTTTGAAGAAAAAGTAAATCAACTCGTTGTCGCTCCAGAGCACCAGGTGGGTGTCACTATCTCTATACGAATCTTACAAAAATAAATAATAATTGTAGACTTGGTCAGAGGATTAAAAAATGTTCAGTAAAGGTCTCTAGATAGTTACATAACATCTTTAGTAGTATAGATGTGGGGCTATCAGCACACTTAACGACCGAGCTGGTTCAAGACAAGTTACCTTCTATCGGTTATGCAGATTCCTGGACTAGCATTGGTCAGTAGGAGTTCTGATAAACCTATAGTTGTACTACTAAACCAGGTCCTAAAGCATGTATTTATCCATACTTTGGAGAGAATTTGAATGAACTCTTTTTCGCTTCAGAGCAACATGTGAATGTCACCATCTCTTTAGGACCTTCATACAAATAAATGAAGCTAGCAGACCTCGTCACTAGATTGACAAATGCTCAGGAAAAACTTTTATATAGTTCCTTGACATATTTAGTAGTATACCTATGATGCTATCGGAACACTTACCGACCGTTCACTTCCAGGAAAAGTTACCTTCTGTCCATTTTGCAGATTCATGGACTAGCCCTAGTCGGTCAGTGTCCTGATAGCCCCAAAGCTATACTACTATCTTTGCTGGTTTTTACAAACTTATCGTTTCATAGCAAACCCTGGGATTTCTAACAGTTGCATATTATTCTGGTTGTCAAGTTAAGATCATAATGATCAACTTTTACGGATTCAAAAATAATTTTAACCCAAATTCATTCATTTATTTTGAGTGGCAGTTATTATACTTTTCATTGTAAGTCGTAGATTAGTCATGGTCGAAATAATATTTCTAAAACAAGCAATATTTTATAAAATTTTGTATTTCAGGGTGGAGAAGAAATCCAATTTTTCTATATTGAGTTATGAATCTCTATGACTGTGGAAATTAATTTTTTTCTTTTCTTAAGTATTTCTTCAGATTTTCTACTTAAAAAAAGATTACAGCTTTCCAGCCTAAAACAAAAAATAAACCATTACCACAGGAGCTTAAAATTCAAACAAGCTGTTAAATTTCTGTCTAAAAATGTGTATTTTCAACTAAAAATATAAAATAGAATTTTCAACCAAAAAGGATCAACTTCACAACCAAAATAGTTAGATTTTTATCCAAAGAGATGGAAGTTTTACCAAAAGAGATAAGTTTTAAACTGAAATGATCAATCTTCAATTGAAACAATTAAATTTGCAATTGAATAAATTAATTTTCTTTTAAAAATGCGAATTTTCACCAAAACTGTTTATTCTCTAAAAGAGGAAATTAAATTTATACTAAAATAATGAATCTTTAACCGAAAAAATTAATTTTCAACAAAAGAGTTATACTTTCGACCAAGTGAAAGAATTGTTTATCAAAAAAGTTAATTTTCTACCGAAAAAGATGAATTTTTATCAAAATACATAAAGGTTTGACCAAACAGTTGAATGTTCAACGGAAAAAGATAAATTTTTAATGAAAAAAGAAGTTAATTTTAGGTTAACAGAATAATTCTAAAACAAATCAAGTTTTTATAAAATTATTTAATTAAAAAGAAAAGATTTTTTTTCAACGAAAAATGTAATAGATAATATTTTAAACAAAAAAGATAGTAAATTAAAAAAAAAATTAAATTCAGCTTAGAACGAAGGAATTTCAACCAAATAGTTTAGTTTTCTACTAAAAAATATACATTTTCAAACGAATATAGAGTGGTTAAAGATTTAGTTTAAAAAATTTGAGTGTTACGAAAAAAAAAGATATTGCAACAAAATATGGTCAATCTTCAATCAAAAAAATTAATTTAAAAAAGATTGAATTTTCAAGGATCCTATTTCCAAAATTCAAATCTGAGAATATTCTATTTTTACCATTTTCAAATAGTTCGATTTTCGACATTTTTATCTGAAATTTCTGGATCCTTTAATTTAAAAAAAAAATGGTTGAATTTTGAATGCTTTGAATTAGAAATTGTACAATTTAAACTTTTGTCTAACGAAATTGACCAATTTCAGTTTGAAATTTTCTAATTTTGAAATTTTAAATGATGAAATGTAAAAACTATTTTTTTCCTTCTATTTTTCGTGATTTCATTCAGTATATTACAAATGTAGAAAAATACGTTTCAATTTTTTTCATAATTTCTCAATTTTGAAAACTGAAATAATTAAAAATTTAATAATGCTTAGCTTCAAGTGCTTTTTGTGCTGAAATTGTTTTCTTTTTGACGCCTGAAACTGTTAAATTAGAAGATTTCCTTTTTTAATTTTTTTGTATTCTACTTTAAAGTCACTTGATCAAAGAAATTTTTAATTGGTACAAACTCTGGTTGACACAATTTTAAATCAGAATTGATCCTCTATCAAAACTTTCAATTTTATATTTTACAATTTGAATTGTATAAATTAAGAAGATGCTGGGAAAATCTCCACATTGTGTGAAGCTGAATACATTTTTAAATCATGTGAAATCGAGTAGAATTTAATTGCGTGTGAAATGGATTACAATTCAATATTGCGTGAATTCCCATTTCATATTTTATCCGAAATCCATGAAAATTTACACTTGGGCAATATTGAAAAAATTGCATGATTTGAATTTCAGGAATTTTTTGCTTTGCATTTTAATATATTTCGTGGAATCTAGAAAATTTTAATTCTCTTTTGAAGCGAGTAAATTTATTTAATTATTTGACCGGAAATGGCAATGTTCTATCAAATTGGAAAAATTCCTGTGTTATATGAAATTGGAAAGTGTCCTACTTTTCGTTAAATTCGAGTATCACATATAGTATACTACTGTTTCTATTTAATTAATTAATTAATTAAAATAAAATACTTTTTTTTAAGAAAGTATTTAAATTTTATTAATAATTTGAATTATATTTTATATGTATTTTTAATACATTTTTTTAACTGATTTTTTTTAATTTTGAATTTATAATCAAATCAATATAAAAAACACATGTTTTGTTTAAAAAAATTTTCGCGGATGATTCATCCCTTGGCTTGAATATTTATTTTATGAACATGTTTTTTTCTGTTCAAAATTAATTTTTTTATCTAAAATCGTAACTTCAATTTTTTCTTAAAATGATATGTTTTTTAGTTGAAAACTTAACTATTTTGAAGATAATGTGTCTTTTAGCTTGAAACTAGAACAATTTAGACAACATTTTTTTTCTTTCTTTACTAAAGAATATTTTTTCGTTGAAAATTTGTCTTTTTGGTTGAAAATATTCATGTCTTGTTGAAAACTTGACTGTTTTCTTGAAAATTCTTCTTTTTTTTTCTTTTGAAACTTAATTTGTTTACCAAAAATTTAACTTTCCCACTTTTGGGTGAAAATTATATCTTTCTTAGTAGAAAATGCAACAAATTGTTCTAAAATTCTTGTATTTTATTGTAAATTTGTATTTTTTTATTTTAAATTCATGTCTCTTGGTACAAATTTGATTTCTTATTTAAAAATTCAAGGATTATGTTTTTCGTTGAGAATTTATTTTTGTAGTTTTGAAATTCAAGTGTTAGTGGTTGGCTTAATTTATTGATTATAATTATTAATTTAGATTTAACTATAACTTTTTAAAGTCAATGATTATATTTCAATTCAGTTTTTTGGTTGAAGATTTCGTCATATAAGTTGAAAAAAATAGTTTTATGTGTTCTGTTGATTTGTTTTGGTATACAATTAAGATTCTTGTTTAAAAATTAATCTTTTAGGTTGAAAAATTTATTACTTTGTGAACAATTCTTTTTTTTAATTGAATTAATTTTTTCAATTGAAAATGCAACTATTCCATTTTTGGTTGAAAATTGATCTTTTTCAATTAAAAATTGAACTATTTGGTTAAAAATTTACATATTCATTATAAATTAATATTTTTCTGTGGAAAATTTAACTATTTTGTTACAAATTTACGTATTTATTAAAAATTAGTATTTTTCTATGGAAACTTGATCTTTTTGATTAAAAATTCATGTTTTTGGTGGCAAATGAAATTATATTGTTAGAAAGTATCCTTTTTGTTTGAAAATTCCATCATTTCATTTAAAATTAATCTTCTTTGTCCGAGGACAAACCGTTTTTTAAAATTTCTTTTTATTTACAATTAAAATCGGTTTTGATTGAAATATCAAATATTAAATTTTTTGTTGAGAAATCATCTCTTTTGGCTAAAAATTATTCTACATTGTAGGAAACTCAAAAGTTTGGTTAAAATGTCATTTTTTGCATAAAGATTCTTTATTTTAGTTGAAAATTCATCTTTTTTAAAGAAAATTGAACACTTTTGTTAATAATCTATATTCTAGTTCAAAATATTATTTCAGTCGAAAATGAACCTCATTGATTGAAAGTTGAACTATTTTGTTGTACATTATCTTTTTTGCAAATTAATTCATATTTGTAATTTAAAATTAATATTTTTTGTTGAAAATCAAACTATTCTGCTCAAATTTCTTGTATATTACTAAAAATTCGGATTTTTCGATAAAAAATTAATCTTTTAAAAAAAATTATGTTTTTAATTGAGGATTCAACAAGCTTGTTGAAAATTGTTATACTTTGTTGTAAATCAAACATTTTTTTAAAGTATACTTTTTGGGTGAATATCAACTTTTTTTTATTAAATTACTTTTCTTGGTTGAAAATCCGGCTCTTGGATTGATATTGGGTCTGCTTTGTTAAAATATTTGTTTGCTTCTAGATGCATAATTTTAGTTAAAAATTCTTCTCTTTGGTTGAAAATTGAACTATTTTGTTGAAAATGTACTCTTTAACTGAAAATTTTATTATTTGACTTACATGTTAATCTCATTGCTTCAAAACTAAATTATTTTGTTGAAAATTCCACTTTTTGTGGAATCGAATTAATTTCTGTAATTGAAAATGTAACTATTCAATTCTTGGTCTCGAATCGATCTTTTTTAGTTGAAAATTCAACTATTTTGTTGAAAGTTTCTTGTATTTAATTGAAAATTCGTATTTTTCGGTTCAAAATTGATATCCTTGGTTAAAAATTTATATTTTTGGGTAAAAATTCACCTACTTGGATAAAAATTAATATGCTTCGTTGAAAATTTACTGTTTCGTTTTAAAAATTATTCTTCTGTGATCAAGGATTTAACTATTTTGTTAAAAATTTACCGGTTTGGTTGAAAGTTCAAATGCTTTGTTGAAAATCTATTTTCTAACTGAAAATTTAATTATTCCAATTAAAAATTCAACTCATTGGTTAAAAATTCAATTTTTTTTTAATAGTCGTTTTTTTCGAATTTAATTTCTTAACTTAAAACTAATCTACTCAATTCTTGGTGGAAATTTCATCTTTTTCAATTGATAATCCGAAATAATCTTTTTAAATTAAAAATTGCAGCTCTTTGTTGAAAATTAATATATTTTCTTAAAAATTCCTTTTTCTGTTAGATAATTAATTTTTTGGCCGAAAATTTAATTATTTGTTTAAAATTTCATCTATTTTGCTACCTTGGCTTTTTAAACGTAGAATGAATTCTTTCTTTTTTTTTTTTCTTGATAACAGCATCGAACTTTCGAAATCTCAAGAACGAAGTACCGTATCTCTAAGCTCATTTGTAGGAATTAACGAGAGGATTGTTGGGGGAAAAAAGATTGTTGCACAGTGTCGAGTGAAATACATGGTTCTAATTTGGCTCGAGATATATCTACCCCTTAAGTTGTAATTTACCTCACGACTCGACAGTACGTAGACCGAGTCTCTGAACTAATTGCTTAACCGAGCGAAGGTAAGGTCGAATGTCGATCGATTGATCGCACGGATATCGCATTATCCGCGGAAATTGACGCACTCTCGATAGTCAAATGTTTACCTATAATAGTGCCCAGTCGGCGCCAATGAATACGATACCACCTCGATTTAATTATATCCAATTTGATTAAAACACATCCCCCGTATCGATTTCTCCCCGCGGATCCATCAAACATTCCCTCTGTTCCCAGCCTATCCATTTTCAGATTAATATTTTATTATTCTCGTACACTGACCTCTGTTGTTTCATGTACTATTTACGAGAACAATTTAACTCATATTCTCTCTTCACTGTGAAATAAATCAATTAAATTTAAATGTCTCGTCTTGCTCTCTATTTTTAGTCAGTGGATTTTTTTTATGGTCGAGACCAAACGACAATTTTTCATGTTTCACATTTCACTTTTTTTACATTAAGAGTAAATGAATTTTTTGTATATCATGCTGGGATAACGGGACCAGCGTGGAAAAAAAATTAGTGTGTGGCAGTGGGGCCACACGGCAGAAGTGAAACTTTAATGAATTAAATTTGAATTTTTTCGTGAGGAATCATTATGAGATTTGAGATTGTATAGTAAGAGAGTCGAAAGAGAGAGAGAGAGAGAGAGAGCGCAAATATAAGCTTGCTTAGCGTGGCAGTAGTGGGGATGCCGAAGAGCCGTCTTTCGCTGACTTTTAACTGACCATTCTTTCATTTTCCCTGACCGTTATAAATTATTTTTAGGTTAAATTTTTAACTAAATGTATTAATGTTCAACCCACAAGTGAATTTTTCGAGTAATAAGATTAATTTTGTACTAAACTGAACAATTTTTATCAAAATAAAACAATTTTCATTACAATAGTTACATTCTTCACACAAAAAAAAAAGAATTTGAACGAAAATGAGGAATATTTTCCACACATAAAATTAATATTCACCTAGAAAGAATAATTTTATATAAAAAAGACGAATTTTTATAGTTTAAAATAACATTTTTAATCTTGATAAACGAAATATTAACCAAAAAATTGCATTTTTCATCAAGAAGATTTATATTCTACTACAAAATACGAAGTTTTAAGAAATGGAATAAATTTTTTAACAAATAGTTGAATTCCTAAATAAAGAATATCCATTTTGAACGAATCACGGAGTAGAGCCATTTTTAGTAAAAAAAAATTAATTGATAAAAAAAGAATTTACAACTAAAAAAGATAAATGTCCAACTCGAAACATAATACTTATATTAAAAATTAGTAAAATAATTTTAAACCATAAAAAAGAAAGAATTTCGAACAAAATAGTTGAAATGTCAACAAGAACAAAATGAATTTTCAACCAAAAACTTGAATTTTTTCTCAAGAAGATGAATATTCTACTACACAAAAAGAATTTTCAACAAAATGCATGAATTTCCAACCGAGTATTTGAATTGTCAAATAAGGCAGACAAATTTTCAAGAAAACACGGAATATTTAAATTTTAAGTTAAAACAAAAATAATTTTTAACAACGCAAAAAAAGAATTTTCATTCAAATAGATCAAGCCTCAACCAATGAAATGTATTTTCAACTATAATGATGAATCTTCAACAGAGAAAAATTAATTTTTAATCAAATAGTTGAATCTTCAACCAAAAACATTAACTTTTTAACTAAAAATGTAACAGCTAGATTTTCATCTTAATAATAATTACCTGAAAATAATGAATTTTCAACAACATAGTTAAACTCTTCAACAATAAAATTAATTTTCATTAAAAAATTAATTTTTATACACAAGAAACGAATTTTTAAATTAAGAAGACAATTTTTAACTGAGCAGGCAGTAGCTGAAATGAAAAAAATTAATATTTTACCAAATAATGTAATTTTTGACACAAATTCAACAAAATACATGAATTTTAATCCATAAAAGATCAATCAACAAAAAACATAATAATGATATAATCAGTTAAGAAAATTTATTCTTAACAGAAAAACAAATTTTCAACGAAGTAGTTATATCTTGAACTATAGAAATTCATTAACAAAAAAATGCATAAACTTTTAATTAAAACAGAGAAATCTTCAACCCAAAATGGAATAGTTACATTTTTAATTAAAAAATGTATGAATGTTTATTCTGGAAGGTATTTTTAAGAGAGAAAATATTTGCTGTAATTGGATTTCCCAAAAATAACAAGGTGATGACCAGAATTGGATTTTTTAACTTCTAAATTCCTTGTGAAGCATACATTGCATGTTGAATTTGCAAAATATTATTTGTAAACAGAGATCTATTTCTGCAAAAAATCAACTTTTATCGATTTTTTAATGAATTAAAATGTTTATATATTGGATTCAATTTTAAATTTTCTTTAACTTGTAACCATTAAATTTCCAATTGGTAAAAGATCAATCATCAATTTCATTTCATCTGTAATAATTGAATTATAAATTGTGGAAAATTCAACTATCAATTAACAGCAGTTAACAGCAGTTATAAATTCAATTCTTCAAAATCAAAAAAAAAATTGATTTCTTGTCAATTTGAGAAAATTGAATTCCTAACTGTTGGGAATTAAAGAATATAAAAAATTAAAGAAAATTACAGATTTGGTTGAAAAAAGTAGAATGTTCTTCAATGTTCAACTGTTAGTTTGAACATGAAATTGTAATAACTAAAAATTTCAATCCATAAACAAAATTGTTGAAGAAAGGTCATAAAAATACGATCCATCGTCATCCCCTGCAATTATTAAATTATTTTAAACTATAAAATTTCTATAAAAAGATTGTTTCGTCTTTTCTACATGCGAAAAATAATGTTTAATATTTCCCCTATTTTCCCCCGTTCTTGTTAAAAAATCGCCACATTTGTTTGATTTATTCTTGGAAAGAGGGGAAATCGTTTTTTTGCGCTCTATTTTAAAGTTATGACGAAATAAATTACACAGAACATTCAGCGGGAAAGATATTTTGGCAGAGATCTTGTAAAACTTAAAAATATTTTATCTTGTCCATTAATTATTTCTCAACTAACATCTGATCGAGTTTGAAAAGTTTAATTTTTTGTCTGGATTAAAAGAAGACATTTTTTTATTTTTGATATCTTCACTGAGTTAGAAGGGAGGAAATTTTGGGTTTTCCTATATTTATGAATTGGAGAAGGGAGCTTATTTGATCAATTTTGATTTGGAAAGGAGGAAACTTTGCTATAACGATAATTTTTTATATTATTACTATATTTGTATGATGTTAATTATTTATCTTCATTTAAATTCGTTTACCTTTAAAACTGTAATTTTCCGCAGCTCCTGAAATTAATTTTCCAAGCAATTTTCCATCTTATAATTAAGTCTTGATAAAAAAGCTGTAATTATACAACGGCCGCGAGAGAATAAAGGCTATATTAAATTAGAGTAGAAAGTGCGTGTTCTTGAATTACTCGACGATGAATTTTTTCCGCAACGAACAATTTATAATTCAAAAAAAAAGGGAAATAAAAAGGAAAAAAGATAGATTCGAAGGAAGGAAGACCGTCACAAGCAGAACGTGCGTCGTCAGTTATCTGGTCCGCGGTTTCCAATCAGAGAGATTTACATTTTTAATTTCCGTCTCCCTCGATTTCCCCCACCCAATTCTTATTGCGCCTCCCTTCGCTCAACTCATCCCCCTTTCATGGTTCGAGTCGGCCGTTTAATTAACTCCGTTTTCTCGCTTCTTATATATATATTATATCGGGGTGCCGTGTCTCCGTATCGCGTGGGTCTATCAATACATACTATCATCCACGATTATATGGAGTGAGGCTTCCTCATCCCAACCTTCTTCTCGGACTATCGACAATTTTTCAATTATCTGAGCGAAAACGAAGTAAATTAATTGTTGCCGTGGCAACCGGGTTAACCAGTCTGCATCCGGCATATTCTCAAAGTGCCTCATTAATCCCAGACTGCCTTGCCTTACCGTCTTTTCTTATGCCGGGCGTGGTGGACGTTCTGACATACGACGGACTGACGAAGAAGGATTGCGGAATCTACTAACCTTTTTGGCACAAAACATCCCCTAAGGCGTCGTGATACGAAAAAAGTTATTGTGTTTTAAAGATATTTCGTCAGTTTTCTTCTAGAACAGGGTGGAGAAGTTTTACGAAAGCTACTGACCTGCTAGGGGTTAAATATCCTAGAAGAAATATTAGCTGGTACATAAAAGAAGTGATTGCTTTTTAATGATATTTCATCATTTTTTTTCTTAATCAAGACGAAAAAGGATGACTGTATCTACTAACGTTCGTGGCACAAAACCTCTTTAAAGGCATTGTAGCTAATACCAAAAACAAGTGATTGTATTTTGAAGATATTTCGTCAATTTTCTTTCTGAGCAGGAGGAAGAAGGATTACAGAATCTACTAAGTGTTTTGCACAAAACATCCCCTGAGGCAACGTGATACCAAAAAGTTATTATACTTTAAAAATATTTCGTCCTTTTTCTTCTCGATCAGGATGGAGAAGGATTACGGAATCTATTTACCTTCTTAGCACAAAACATCCTCTAAGGTCTAAGGCATCGTGGCAGATACAAAAAACAATTGCTTGTATTTTAATGATATTAAGTCATTTTTCTTCTTGATCTGGTTCCAAAGGTATTACGGAATCTGCTTGTCTTCTTGGCCTTCTTAGCACAAAACATCCTCTAAGCATTGCAGCTCAAACAAAAATCAAGTAACTGTTTTTTAAAGATATTTCGTCATTTTTTTTCTTGATCAGGATATAAAATGGATTACGGAATCTACGAACTTTCTTGGCACGAAAGTTATTATACTCTAAGAATATTTTGTCATTTTTCTTCTCAAACAGAGCGAAGAAGGATTACGAAATCTACTAACCCACTTGGCACAAAATATTCTGTAAGAGCATAAGGCGCCATGGTTGTTACAAAAAAGTTATTGTATTTTTGAAATACTTCGTCATTTTTCTTCTTTATCCAGATGAAGAAGGATTACGGAATCATCTAACCTTATTGGCACAAAGCATCCTCTAAAGCATCGTGGCTGATTGAAAAAATAAGTTAATGTATTTTAATGATATTTTGTAATTTTTCTTCTTGATCGAGACAAAAAAGGATTACGGCATCTGTTGATTAGCTTGACCTTCTTGGCACAAAACATTCTCTGAAGCAGCGTCGCTGATAAAAAAACAAGTAATTGTTTTTGAAATATATTTTGCCAATTTTCTTTTTGATCAAGATGAAGCAGTATTACGTAATCTACTTTTCTTTTTTGGAACAAAACATCCTCTAAGGCATCGTGACCGATAAAAAAGACTTTTGCTTTTATTTTAAAGTTATTTCATCAATTTTGTTCTTGATCAGGATTTGAAATGGATTTCGGAATCTATTGACCTTCTCGCAACAAATTTTATTGTATTCTGTAGACACTTTGCCATTTTTCCTCTTCATTAGGACTACGAAGGATTACGGAATCTGCTAACCCTCTTGGCACAAAACATCCTCTAAAGCATCGTGGCTGATACCAAAAACTTTTGTATGTATTTTAATGATGTTTCGTCATTTTTCTGAATGATTAAATAAAGAAGGATTAGGGAATCTACTAATCTTCTTGGACTTCTTAACACAAATCATCGTCTAAGCCATCGTAGCTGACACAACAAACAAGTGATTGTACTTTAAAGATATATTCAATTTTCTTTAATCGGGATCTGAAATGGATTACGGAATCTACTAACCTTCTTGGCACAACAGTTATAGTATTCTGAAACTACTTCGCTGTTTTTCTTGTTGATCAGGATGAAGCAGGATGATGGAATCCGCTAATGTTCTTGTCACAAAACATCCTCTAAGCTATCGTAGCTGATACAAAATGCAAGGGATGTTATTTTAATGATATTTCGTCATTTTTCTTCTTGATCAGGGCGGAGAAGGATTACGGAATCTACTAATCGTCTTTACCTTCTTGGCACACAACATACTTTTTAACTAAAGCATCATAGATGATACAAAAAAAGTTATTATATTTGAAAGATATTTTGTCATTTTTTTTAACAGGATGGAGAAGTATAAAGAAATCTAATATCCTTCTTAGCACAAAGCATCTTCTCAAGCATCGCAGCTGATACAAAAAACAAGTGATTTTATTTTAAATATATATAGTTAAATTTATTCTGGATCAAGATCTAAAATGAATTACGGAATTTACTAATCTTCTTGGCACAAAACATTGCATCGAGGCTGAAAAAAACAAGTAATTGTATCAAATAATATTTCTTCATTTTCTTTCTTGAGCAAGACAAAAAAGGGCTACATATCCTGCCATCCCGTAACAAGCCCTGGCTAACACAAAAAGGTTATATTATTAAAAAAATATTTCGTCCAGATACAGAAGAAATAGGACGAAATATCTTTGAAACACAATAACTTTTTCTTATCAACCATGGCGTCTTAGGGAATGCTTTGTCCCAAAAAAGTTAGTAGATTACTTAATCGTTCTTCAATCTGATCAAACATAAAAATGACGAAATATCTTTAAAATACAATAAGTACATAAATAGTTCACAAAATAAGGAAACCATCCAACAGGTTATCCAATATTATCGAATTATTGAACCTATTAGCCTAAATTTATCCACCTTTAATAGCATATTGAACACTTTACTACAAAAGTCACAAATCTTAATTTATACATTTAGAAGGTTACAAAATTGATAAAGCGAGATTCTAATTGGATAGAATTATTTTTTTGCGCCAAGGGTCGATAATAATATTCCTCGAGTCCTGAAAATGCTAAATCCACGCTTAAATAATTTTTGTCAAGAAATTAATTTACACGTTTTGTTTGCTATACTTGCCCCAGAATGATCCGTTAGTTTTGAAAGAAATGTCATTCTTCATCCGAGCAGACTGAAGTAAATCGAGAATAAAAACTCCGGATGATAGCCGTTCGGTTTGAAAAACGGTGCGTTAACATGAATCATCATTTTCTCTCAAATCCTCTTGGATTCGTTTTATTTGTGATTCTATCAAATTCCGTTCTCCAGGGGCAAGTTAACAAGCAAAGGGGTTGGGTTACTTAAAAACTCGCGTGAAAGCCGAAGGGTGCATAACCATCAACCAGACATGAACCCGAATTCTGAGAGTTTGATCGATTAGCCCAACTGAGCCTACATCGGTTTCATATTGGCCACGTATTGCATCCACCTGCTACCATTCCAACAAGAGAAGTACATTCTCACATCTTTATCCATTTCTGTCAACGAGGCTTTTCCTTGATTGACGAAATTGCTTTCTTTCATTGTTCAATTAATTTATTCTTTAATTAAATCCTTTTTTTATTTTCAATAAGTATTTAGGGCAAGAAAAAATATATATAGCTGAACCAACGAAAGAGAGAAAATTTTAATTCAATGGAGAAAAGTTGAATTCGAATGTGGTGTGCGAGTATTCTGTAATTTCTGTTTGCAGTCGCACTTGGAATGAGGCTAGAGCTGTTTAGGACTCAGTCCTGAACCTGCATGTCTAGGATTCAGTTTGAAATTTCCGGTATCCAAAACTTTTTCCGAAATTTGAATTTATCTGTGTTTATTTATTTTATCTCTGACAACAAAATTGTTGACTATGACCAAATTTGGCTATTTGACTATTATTTATTACTATTATTAAATTATGCACTAGAAATCAAAACTTTCGAAGTCTCAATATGGCGCTGATCTTACGTAACAAAATTTTTTGCTACGAAATATTAAATCTATAGTAATTATAATTAAGAGGAGAGTCCAAATAGTTGCCTTTTCAAACAAAAAAGATGACACCTAATATCTAAACTGATTTTTTAAAAATATTTAGTGAATTTGATGAATTGTCGACCAAGAAGATTATTTGTCTACCAAAAAATACGAATTTTCAACAACAAAAATGTTTAATTGAATGGTTAGATTTTCATCTGAAACGACAAATTTTTGTCTCAGAATTTAAGAGTCAAATTTTTAATTAAAAAAAATAATTTTGAATTAAAAGAGATATACTGTCAACGAAGCATGTGATAGTCGATATTTGAACCAAAGAAATATTTTTATTTTAAAACGAAAACAGTTGCATTCAACAAAAAAAAGCGAATTTTCAACAAAATAGTCTAATCCTCAACCAAAAGAGATTGTCTTTTAAGCAGACGGATCCATTTGTTAATAAAAACGTTTTCTACATACTGAGATTTTAAAGTGAATAATGAAAAAAAATGTATCTAACATTTTGAATTTTTTAGTGATAGAAGAATGAATCCTCTACCAAAAAAAAAGAAGAATTTTCAAAGAAAAAAGGAATTCGCAACAAAAAAATTCAAATTTCAGCTCAAAAATATGAAGTTAAAAAAAATCAATTTTCACAAAAAAGTTCGTTTTCAGCCAAGAAGCTGAATTTTTAACAATTAAAATGGATTTTTGGCAAATTATTTTAACTAAACAAATGAACTTCTAACCAAACAGTTACATATTTCAACTGCAAAAGACCAATTTTTAACCAAAAATGAAAAACTTAATTGTTCAGTTAAAAGAATTAATTTTCAATAAAAAGAATACAAATTTTAAACAAAGCAATTAATTTTCTAATCAACCAGACAAATTTCAACGATGAAAGATTTTTCAGTTGAGGATGATAAAAAATGTCACGTCGAAAGGACCAATTTTCTACACAACAGTTGAATTTGTAACCAAAATAGTTTAACTTTCAACCCTAAAACTAATTTTCAACAAAATAATTAAATTTTGAATCCATTAACACCAATTTTCAATTACGCAGATTAATTTTTGGTTCAAAAATTAATTTTTTAGGTAAAAATGAGAGCGTTATGTTAAAAATTCTTCGCTTTTGTAGAAAAGAATTTGTTGTTTATTGGAAATTAATTTTTTGAACGACCAGTTTTTGCTTTTCAATTTTTGGTTGAAAACTATTTTTTATTCAATTAAAAATTAAACTTTTTCGGCGAAAGCTTTTTGTACTTTGTTATAACTAATTAAATAATAATAATTTTTAATTATTTTATTTCAAGAATTTATTCCCCTATTTACGTGAAAAACCTCTTTTCTTCTACTCTCTTGGGAGAAATAAACAAAATAATCAAGAATTATGATAATGTATGATGCACTAAAAAATAATACTTGATATGAACATTGAGGTATATTTTTTTTAGTTTAAGTAATATTTATACCTGAATAAATTATATAATTGTGTTCACTACCTATTTTTATAAAATCTTAGTAAGATTCCTGAATGAATCCCCATTATTTTGATTACTTATTGGCATTTTTTTCTTTGTTTCAGGTAAGCATCCAAGTTACTATTTTAGCTACCAAAAGATTCAGCATTGTAAGTAAATATTTTTGTTTCTGATGAATTTTTTTGGATATTAATATCGTCCCGAGGCGACTCGAAAAGGCTGAGTTGGTTTCGAGATTGACTTTCCACTCTGGAGAGATTAACCACTAATCCGGGTGGAACACGAAAGGGCAATTGTCTAAAATCTGTCCAACAGGTTGATGGTTTAACGAAAGATCGTGGCTGGTGTGTAAAATTCGAGACTCAATAAGCTCCATTCATCGATCCGAAAACAGAGCGAATGGCGGAAAAACTAAAAAGCCAGACGAAAAAAAAAGAAAAAATCTACTGTGTAAATACGAACGATTAGCGTGTCATCTATCATTTCGAGTGACACAGGGTTGGATTGCCAACGCATGCACGAACGTCAAGAGGGTGTCGCTTTTTTAAACGATATTCTCATTACCGGCACAACGGTTCGTAGAAAATCCTGTTTATTAGGCTCAAAATACGTTTTCATATATCCCTTGTCAGAATGAGACTTTTTCTCCAAGTATTTTATCGAAAACAATATTTGTTCCGAAATTTCACAGAAAAAAAACATTTTTATTTCTTATAAAATATATGTAAAGAGATTATTTATTGTTTTTTCCGGATACTTAGGATGGTCATAAATTTTCTCTCCTCCACCACCTCCCCGTCCTTCTCGTCCTCCTCCTGTTCCTCCTCTTTCTCCGCCTCTTCCTCATCATGCACGCAATTCTCCTCCACCACCTTCTCCTTCTCCTCAACCTCCTCCTGCTCATCCTGAACCTACTTCTCATTCTCCAATTGCTTCTTATCCTGCACTTCCCCCTCTTCCTCCTCCTTCTCCTCATCCTCCTCGTCTTACACCTACTTCTCGTCCGGTACCTCCTATTCATCCTCCATCTCCTCATCCTACACCTTCTTCTCTACTTCCTGTTTTTCCTTCACCTACTTTTCGTCCACCATCTTCTCCTCATGCTCCTCTTCCTCACCCTCTACCTTCTTCTCATCCTACTCCTCCTCTTCCTCCTCCATCTCCTTCACATACTTCCCCTCCTCCAACACCTTCTTCTCCTTCTGCTGCAACTATAGAATGGTCTCAAAGACGGTGAGGTAGGAATCTTGAATTAGAACCAGCCTTGCTCATCAGCTTTCTTCAATCACTGACAAAAAGTTTGGCAACCGCGACGTGGCCACTCCTCTCTTTTTACAATATATTTTTTGTCTGTAAAATAGCATTGCCGAAATTCTAAACTATTCACTTGTCAAAGTCAGAGAAGAGAAGTCTAGATAATGTATTGTTCTCACAAACAAAGGGTATTGAACATGCTCTACATATCAGAGTTTCCTCTATAGTTTTGGTACTCATTTACGACAGGCTATTAAATTCACCCATTTCCTTGAACAGAAATGTGGAGTCTAGACGAGAAGCTGGAGATACTATTATGAAGTTTTCCACGAGGAAAGACACTTAAGCCTATAAGTACGGCGCAAGTAGAGCACCAGTATGAGCTAGGCTACCCGTTACTTACTACCAAGCTCTCTTTAACTTACCCTTTCGAGAAGAACTCTTACTTAAAAAAAAAACGAAAACTTTTTTCGAAAAGAATGTTTTTGTTCCGAAAAAGAAAACTGCTTTCTTGATTGAGTCAAATGATTAATTAAATATTCCCAAAATTTTAATTTTCCTAATCAGGATGACTGTTTGTCAGGGAAAACCTTGAAGTCAGGGAATTTTATTTGTCAGTGAAAGTCCGGGATTTTGAAACAAATGTTTAAAAAAGGTTATGTTAAAAATGTTAAAAGAATGAGATTCTGGCCTTTTAATATTTATATTTAGAGAATACGAAAAATTCGCCAAGGAAAAGTTAGGGAATTTTGAAAAATATGTTTTGCGACCACTCTGATATAATATTCTTGTTGGCAGTTTATTTTCTTCATATTTTTATTTCTATTTTTTTGTAGTACCTTCCTCCTGGCGATTATATTTTTAGTTACAAACTTTTTTATTATGTTGATAATTCATTAGTTTTGTTAACTAATCATCCTTGTTGGTTGAAATTTCAATCTTTTCAAGAAAATTCGTCTTTGTGGGTTAAAAAACAAACTAATTTGGTAGAAAATTATCGTTTTATCGATCATTCATATTTTTGTGTTTAATTTAAATTAAATCTTCTCTCGTTTAGAATTTTACCTATTTTGTTAAAAAATCTTCTTTTCTGGTTAAATTCAACTATTTTAAATTTAAAATAAAAATCTTTATGTTACTTTATTACTTCAAAATTTATCTTCTTCGATTGAAAATTTACTTACTGGGTTCAAGATTGAACCACTTTGTTAGAAAATAATTTGGTTTTGTTGAATATTTATTATTTTAGTTCAAAATTGATCTCTTCGGTTAAAAATTCGTTCTTTTTTGTTAAAAATTTATTTTTAACTAAATATTTAAATAATTAAGTTTAAGATTAATCATTTCAATTGAAAATTCATGCTTTTCAAATAAAAATTGAAACGCTTTTCTTTATATTATTTTTTTTGCAAAAATTTCATTTAATTGATTTTTTACTCATCTTGTTTGTAGCAAATTAGTTTTCTTTTTTAAATAATTTTAATACTGAAAATATATCTTTTCCAATTTTTAGCTGAAAATTTATTTTTCTTAGTTTAAAATTCGTCTGGCTTGGATAGAAAACTAATCCTCTTGTTCAGAAATTTCCTCTTTTTTGGTTAAAACTGCAAATAATTGGTTTAAAACTAACATTCTTGTTAAAAATTGCTGTTTTTTTTTGGTCAAAAATCCAACTTTGTTACAAAAATTTCATTTTTTGGCTTGAAATTTCAAAAATTTGGATTAACTTTTTTTCCTTTCTTTACTGGAAAATCTTTATTTGTAGGAAATTCATCTCTTCGGTTGAAATTTATTGAAAATTTCTTTTTTTTATTAAATGCTTAGGTTAAAAATGTATATGTATGTGTGAGTGTGAGTGTGAATTTTTAACTATCAGCTATTCAATTTCTTGTTAGGATTTTTTTGTTGGAAAATAAATTTGTTTCTAAAAAATTCTTCTTTTTGGCTTCAAAATGTAAATTTTCGGTTGAAAATGTAACTGGTTCGGGTCGAAATTTCATCTTTTTTAATAAAAGTTATCCATTTGCTAGATAATAAAAACTATTTTTTCAAAAGTTCTACTATTTTGTGGGAAAGCGGATAATAAAAAGTAGGAAAAAACAATGAACATTAATTATAATTATTTTATTTAAAATTCGTCTGGTATGACTTAAGTTTTAACTTTTCTTTTACATATAACTGTTATAAAATAATATGAAAATATAAATTTTAATCGTATATTATAAGATTATAAAAAAGAAAATCATAAAATAATTAATGAATTATTTAATATTTTAATTTTGTTACAAATTCAACAATTATGTTGAAAATGTAACGGGTTTTGGCTGAAGGTTAATATTTTTTGTTTGAGAATTCAGTTATTCAGTTAAAAGTTCATCTTTATATTTAAAAAATTAACCTATTTAGTAAAAAAATCGTTTTCCTTTGCTTCAAAGTTAACTATTTGGTTTTTAAATTCAAGTATCTGCTTAACATTTCATTTTATTGTTCGAAAATTTATATTTTTTGTAAAAGACTTAAATATATAGTTAAAAATGTAACTATTTTTAAAAAAAGTTACATTTTTTATTTTTGAAAATTCATGTTTGATGGTAGAAAGGTCGTACTTTTGGGTTTATATAAATAAAACATTTTAATATGAAATTTCTATTTATTCTATTCAGAAAAAATTCTATATGAAAAATAAAATATGTCGGTCACGCTGCAGTGTATTTTAACGCGAGTCATTTGACCAAATAACAATATTTTCTATATCTTTTATTTTAAAGTATAATTATTTTATGCCAGATAGGTAAACAAATTTTACGTCATGTGACATATCATAAAAAATACAAATGATCAACGGTCATCGGGAAGCATAAAACTGAGGCCAAATGTTAATTCGGAAAATAGAAATGAGGAGAAATTAATACGCCTCTCATAATTCCTAATTAGTGATAAAGTACTTGAATAACTGATGGCACTTCCAAGGATCATACATCATTTTAAAACATAAAAATTCTAATTAAATATTTAAATGCAAACCACATAAATTCCTTTACAGATGTTGAAACGCCTCACGATTTATTGTCCTTCGTGAAGAAAGTCAATTAATTTTTTTTTCTAAACTAAGAAAAAGCACGAATGAAAATCTTACCTTCACCTTACTATAGCCAACTAATTTATTCACATAAATTACTTGCTTCGTTTGCATTTCTAGATGCCGTGCATTTAATTTTGAGAATTTTAATAAATTTTAAGTATTTTAATAAACTTTGGAGTAGTCTCTAAAAATGGAATCTGTAATATAATTGTCCTGCAGAGAATGTAGTCCGTCATGATACAGCAGCTAAAAATTTGCCTGAAACCTTCAACGTGGCGTTAATTATACAAGGGAAAAGAACAACGCTTATTTGCTAATTGCTGCGAGCAGAGTTACAAATCTTATGCCCAGTGACGTAGACTTTACATGTCTGTATAATGCGTATGCATATGCGCAAAAAAAAAGAATGTGTTGATCTGGACAAATTATGACCTAAGGGGCTCAATTTATATAAATTCTCAGCGCCAAGAAGCAATTTTACTTTTTTATGGCAATTAGTTTAATGAGTGGATAAATCAAGAAACTGCGTTTTAAATTAATTAGGCAAACTCGAGGATGAAGAATATGGCAAACAAACTTGCAGAATTTGGAGATGATGCAAGAGAGTGTACTTAGAATCATTTTTAATTTCCACTTCCTCATTATCAATTTTTTAATATTTTTTTTACGATAAAATGTATGAAATGAAATTCAGGACAAAGAAAATTAAAATTCTGCTTTAACCTGTAAGTGTGGACGTGCGGTCTTACGGACCGCACGATGCTTCAGATCCTTCTTTTTATTTTCTTTTCCTCTTTTTTTATTTATTTTGTTATGAATGAAGAAATTTGAGAATTTATTATAATTTATATTTAATTCTGTTTTGTAATTTCCGAGAATTTGTTAGTTAACAGATTTCAAACTACTTCCCCTATTCCATTTTTTCAAGAATTAGTCTTTTTCCGCTATTTTTTTAAAAACTTCCCAAATGAAAATCCAACCAGTTTTTGTTTAAAGTTCATTGTTTTTGGTAAAAGAGTCTACTATTATAATTTTTTATCAGAATGCATCTGGTTTATTTAAAAACTGGCAAGGTGGCAACTTGACCTGGAAACCTTGAACGGACCGGGAATTTTATTGTCTTAAAAAAAATCGGGAAATGATCGAGAATTTATTTTAAGCCCTGGAATTCACTTCTGATCGCTGTAAAATTCAAGTTTTCGCTATTTAAATTTATCTACAATTTATGAGGGACAGAATTTTTGTTCATTACAAGAAAAACCTGTTGCAGTTTTTTCCTGTATTACATTTTTCTCGCCGACTGAAGTTTGATAATTGAACTGATGATATTCCGAACATAAAGAAAAATAATTTTCTTAATTTTTTCAAAAATAGATCTATCGGGTTTGATTATTTGATTCCTCATTTATCCTGACTTGATATAGGGAATTAAAACAAAATAATTATCGTTTTTATTTTAGGACAACGAGTTTCCGTAAAGAAAGATAATTTCACTTGGAAGAGGGAATTTTTGACATGGAACGGAACCTTTTTTTAAGAATTAAATTTTTTAAGAATATTCTAAATTGAAATTTAAAGTTTTGTGGTATTTTTCGTTGCAAATTCTTTCTTTCTTAAATAAAAATTCAACTACCAGAATAAAAGTCAAAATATTTGGTTAAAATTAATTTTTTTTATTAAAGATTCTTCATTTTAATTGAACTATTTTGCTCCAAAAAAGTTTCTTTTAAGAATTAGATTTTTAACAGCAAATTTGTCTTTTTTTTGAAAATTTATGTTCTTTATGAAAAAAAAACGTATTTCTTTTATAAAATTCATCTTCATCTTTTACAATTAATATTTTTGGTAAAAAAATTCGAATTCTATCATTTTAGTTGAGAATTCATCAGTTTGGTTGAAAATTAATTTCTTCAACTGAAAATTTAAACATTTAATTTTCGGTTGAAAATTGGTCTGCTCTAGTTCGAAATTCAACCATTTGAATCCAAATTAGCCTTTTTTAATTAAAAATTCAACTATTTCTTTGAAAATCTACATATTTAAAATATATGTATATTTTTTTTGAAAATTAATCTTCTTGCTTAAAAATTCTTCTTTCCTGTTAAAAATTAAAATATTTTTGTTAAATATTTTTTATTTTAGTAGAAAATTCTTCTTTAAGGATGGGCATAAAATTAATTTTTGTTGTTGTTGTTGAAAATTAATGTTTTCCACTAAAAGTTTAAAGATTTCATTTTTTTGTTAAAAATTGTTATTTTTTTTGCAAAATTTAAGTTTTTGTTTAAAAATTGGTTTATTTTATAATTTTTGTGCTCTTCTGTGGTAAATGATGCTCAGAATAAACGTCAAGAATTAAACAAATGTTTGCGTTTGATGGCAAACATTATGTTACTTTTCGTTAACCTGGAAAATTGTAAAACTTTACCCGGAAAACCCCGGAAATGGCCGGGAATTTGAAATCATCTGCCGAAAGGTCCCCCAGACTGTACTATTTGGTTGGAAATTAATCTCGTTTTTTTTCGATTTAAATTATTTTGTAGAAAATTTGTCCTCTGAAAAATAAATTTCTTTTGTTTAAAAAAGCAACTATTTCATTTCAAATTAATCTACCTTGATGAGAATACAACTGCATTGTTTAAAATTAAGTTTTTTGTTTGAAGATTTCAGGGAGAAGGGATCCATATGTCAGAAGCACGGTGCGGTCTGTGAGACCGCACGGCCACACTCAATCAAAATAACCTATCTTTGGACGTAAATTATGAATCTGCTTTTTAAATTATTAATCATTTCCCTGGCGGGCCTGGGTTTTTGCTAATATTTAGCATCAATTGGACCACGATTCTTAATAAATCGTGTTTCGGTCGAACAAGCGAAAAATAAAAGGTGACTTGCAGCGAGTTGTTAACAGAAAACAGCGCATGATCGGATAGGCGAAAGAGAGATACGGCTTGCATTAATTATACGCATAGAGATTCACCAGGATCAGGGGTTACAGGTAAAGGGGAAAGGGAAAAGGTAGACGTTAATTACGATTGCCTGTCAACTCCCGGTGAGGACAGGAGTTCCCAAAAGTGACGCAAAACAGGTCGGTTGCTTACAAAGTGCGAGTATCGCTCATCAACAGTTTCATACCCCCCCCCCCCTCCCCCGGAAGAATCCCGTCACGATTACTTACCTAATTAAAGTTGCCTGATCAAAGTAACGAGAACTAAGAAACTAGCTTCTTTGATAATTTTGATGAGTTCACATCTTTAGGTATAAGGCGGGAATCACAATTATAATCTGAAAATTGCGATCGTTTGCAAAGTAATATGGAGACTATTCGAAGATATGAGAATTACTGATAAGTCCCAAAAAAAAAATAAAAAATTTTAAAATAATTCCAAAGAATTTAGAACACTACTTATCGATACATATTTAGAATATGTGAAGATTTGTTTTTTCGTTTTCAAAGATATAATGAAAAAAATGATTAATTAGGCCAACTATTCAGTTTGTAAGATAGAGTACTACTATTTGGTTAGTCAGGACAACCATTTACTTCGTTGTTGGTACTAACTGAATAGTCACGGCAACTAATGGAATTGTGGTACCAACTAAAAGAATAGTAGTAGCAACTAATAAAACAGCAGTACCATATCTTACTAACTAAATAGTTGGCTCAACTAACCATTTCTTTCAATGTAGAAATCTGGTATATGAATTTTTTTTTTTTAGCAAGAAATTCGAAAAAATCGATATCATATTTTTTGGGGATTTCGTTAAAATTACGTAGTTATAAAATGAATAAGATAGAAACCTTATATCTTTAAGTTATTTGAGCTTCGAAAACTTTGATATAAAAACAAGATTTGATAGTATTTAAGAACATAATTTTATGCCACAATATCTTAACCAATTTTGTAGGGAATAGCTTCTTATCAACTTTTAGAGAACATGTTTCCGTCATAAAAAGAGTTTACATTTATAAGAAAAGTTTTTCATAGTCTGAAAGATCATTTTTATGAAGAAATATTAAATGCAAACTTTACGCTCTACCCCTATACCCCTCTTACCCATTTTTTAATTAATTCCGCTTTATCTCCTATTTTCAAGAAATTTCTAATTTTTCTATTTTTTTTTTGCTTAAAGGTAAACTGAATTAATGGAAATTCGTCTTTTTGTATCAGAAATTCATCTTTGGATAGAAGCGTAATATTTTTGTTGTTGAAACTTAATTGTTTTGAAACGAAATTTGAACTGCTTTTTAAAAAATTTACTTTCTGAGTTGACGATTCATAATCTTTCGTTGTAAATTGAACTATTTTATGAAAAAATAATTTTTTTGTTGAACATTTATTTTTGTGGGTTAAAATTGTAACTGATTTCTTAGAGAGCTCGTAATTTATCGTAATTTTTTTCTCTTTTGACTCAAAAAACACTTTTAGTTGCAAATTTTTGTTAAAATTCATAAGTATTTTTTTTTTTAATTTGAAAATTTAACTGTTTCGGTACGAAATACAACTTTTTGATTGAAAATGAACTTTTTTTATTGAGAATTCATAATCTTATTTTTTTGCAAAATATTCGCCTGTATGGCTTTAAAATGCTACTATTTGTTTGATTTTTCTTTCTTTATTGAGTGAAAATTGTTCTTATTAGCAAATTTGCCTTTTTGTTTGAAAAATCATCTCTTTTAATTAAAAATTCATATTTTTTAAAAAGATTTATCTGTTTGTTTTCAAATTTATTCATTTTGACTAAAGCTATTTTTTGGTTACAAATTTTAATATTTCCTTAACAGTTCTTTTTCTCTTGAATTTAAAATTTAATTTTCTCTGGAAATTTAACTACATCATTTTCGTATGAATTTTTTTTTGCGCCCAAATTTAATTTTTTTTAAATAAATACATTTTGCTGAAAGTTCTACTTTTTTGGTAGAAAATTAATCTTCTTGGCTAACAGTTTATCTTTTCGGCTTAAAAATTCAACTATTTTGGTAGAAAATTGAAATGAATTTTTCAAAATTCGAGTTTTTCAATAAAAAAGCAGCCTTTTTGGTTGATAATATTTGCGAATCGAAAATGCATCTTTCTTGGCTTTAAAAGTAATTTTTTGCTGAAACTTTAACCTTTCGGGTTTAAAAGTTACACTTTTAAAAAAATCTACATATAAGTTAAAAATTTGTCGTTTTGGGTTTAAAATTAATCTTTTTTTATTGAAAATCAAAATATGTTGTGGGTGACTTTAATAATTTTATATAAAGAAATTTGTACCCATATAATTGCCCTAATCAACTGAAAAATCACCCTTGAATATGCACGATAAAAGAAGTACCTAAAAAAAAGCCAATAAAATTACCCTTACTTTCTGAAAACCGAAGCGAGATGAACTGCATTTATACTGACCTCTTTCATTAATAAAAATGAAATTACGGGGCAAATTAATACAGAATTTCATATGCATAATTTTTCTTAAAAATAAACTTTGTAGACCGAGCATAAAATGGAAATACCTGCCTCTGAATAAAGGGGCTGGAAATGAAGTCACAAGACCGAACGATTCGAATGTATCGTTTTTTTATTTAATTTTCCATTCTCTCTTTAATAATGACAGAATAGAAGGAAGTGGTTCACCGAAGCGAATAGAAGTCCGAGTCCTCTGATGGAGAAAACGAGCCATTCGCGCCAAGTGGGATCGATCGAATTAAACCAAAAGGGTGGCATAATGAACACCCGACTCTAATTATCGTGGCGATCGAAGGAAAGTGCCGGAAGGTCGAAAGCGAAACGAAATCCCGCTTCGCGTACCGATAGCGTGTCGCATGATTTGCAGAGGCTTTTATTGTTCGCAGATCTTGGCCCGCGATAGGCACTTTTGCGCGAAAAATCGATGCCCTGTAGTCGACTACTCGCTTCTAGTTCTAACAATATTTATTTGGAATACGAACTTTTCATTATTTTTCAGATTCATCTTAAAATCCCTGAAAACAAGGAAAATACGGTAATTTTTTAAGAAACCAGGTAATTAAATATTTTCTAACGTTTCAGTGTGGACGTGCGGTCACATATACCGCACCGAAATTCCGACCTCACGGCCACGTAGCGTCACAATTTTGTATTTCTTTTTCAATTAGAGAAATTTGGTGAATAAATATTTTTTAATCTTCAAGTGTGGACGTGCGGTCCCATAGACCGCACCGCACTTCTAACCGCACGGTCACGTAGCGTCACAGTTTTATATTTCTGTTTCAATTTAGTTCAAAGGATTTCAAATGCAAAATGTCACATCAACTTAAGCTTGATGCGGGTACCCCAGCGTACGGAACGACGCGGTCCTAGATAAATTTTACATTCCGATTATCCCACATTTGTATAAAAAATGACTAATTAGCATAAGCGCATGGACGTGCTGTCTTACAGAGCACACACTGCTTGTTAAGATGACTTTTTAATAAAAAAATATTAATTTTCTTTCCTGGAAGACAAATATTTTTAAAAAAATTCAATTTTCGAACTAAATATACGACTTTTCAATAATATAAATAAATGTTCAATAATGTAGTTTAATTTTTAACCAATAAGCTGTTTTTTCACCTAAAAAGATAAATTTTTTACTCATAAGATTAATTTTCTGGGAAAAGATGATTTTTCAACAAAATAATGCATTTTTCACGATAAAGTCGAATTTTCAATTAAAAATATCAGTTTTCAAGGCGAAGTGGAAAGAAAATAAAAGAATATTGAACCAGATATCCGCACGTTTGAAATTAAAGAAACATTTCAAGCAGAGAAAAAGAATTTTCTACAAAATAGTTTGATGTTTCAACCGCAAATATGAAATTTCAGAAAAATAGTTCCATTTTCACCTAAAAAGACGAATTTTCAATTAAAAAAAAAAAAAAAAAACATTTTCAGTCAGTAATGAAATAATTAATTTCTCTTACAAAGTAGTTGTATCCTCATTAGTCCTTTAAGGAGCAAGCCTTAATCCCGCTAAATAAAAATTATGCAAAAATTCAGGAAATAATGTATGGTTCTCCGATCGATTTTTTATATATAATTTTATTCTAATTTTTATATATTTCTCGCTTTCTATTGCGTATACAATAGCTCAAAACAACCTTACGAGATGCGAAACAATCCACTTGGATCTATTGCATGCATTTATTTTGTGAAATTCTAAGCCTGTTACCTGAAAATTACAAAAATCCTATATAGAGAAAATCAAGCAGTTGCATGTTTAATTGAAACAAAATCAATTTTTAAACCAAGAAGAAAAATTTGCAAGCAAAAAAGATTTTTCAGACAAGACTGAAAAAAAATACAACCGAAATGTGCAATCGTCAAGTCACAAAGACGAATTTTTAACAAAGTAGTTAAATTTTCAACCCACTAGTTGAATTTTCGACTAATAAAATATTTTTTTAACACAAAGACGATTTTTAACCAAATATATGAATTTTCAACTAAATAATTACACTTTTTGATTAAAAAGATTAATTTTTAACCAAAAAAGATTATTTTTCTCCGAGAAAAAACAACAAAAAAGCGATTTTCATTCAAAAAGTACAATTTTTAACCTGAAAATAAGAATTTTTATCGAAAAAAGTTCAGTGTCAAATAAATATTTAAATATTCTACAATGATACTTGAATTTTCAACCAGGAACATTAATTTACCACCTCATAGATGAATCTTAAAGCAAAAAAAAAATGAAATAGCTACATTTTGTGTTAAAAATTAATTTTCAGTATAAAAAAATGTAAGCAAAGACGTAAGTGTTGAAATCAGCAAGATAAATTTTCAACTAAGACAGATTTTTCATTTAAGAAAAAAAAATAAAATTGTGGAATTTTCAATAAAAATAATTAAATTTCCTACCAAATAGAATTTTTGACCAAAAGTGATGACTTCCGAATGAATTATGCAATAATAAGCTTTTGAATTAAAAATAATTAACTGTCAACGAAAAAAATTAATTCTTCTAAAAAAAAAATTGAATTTATAATACAAAAGGGGGGATTTTCTATACAAAAAGACGAATTCAACGAAATAGTTGAATTTGCGACAAAAACTTTTGATTTTGACAAAATAATTGAATTTTGGGCAAAAGAATTAAATTTTCAACAAAATAGTTCAATTTCAACCAAATATCTACATTTTCTACAAAAATATTAGCTTTTCAAGCAAGAAGATTAATTTCTTGTCAAATAAAATGAATTTTCAACTGAAATTTTTAATTTTTCAATGAAAAGAGATCTATCTAAAAGAGATCTAAAAAAAGGGATTTTTCTTCTCTCTCTTTTTTCCTATTCTATTCCCGTAGCACTAGCTGATTCGCTGTTAATAATTCGTTACATGACACCTTTTAGGTTTCCTTTATTCGACCGAAATGAGATTTATTAACGATCGCGGCCCAACTGATGCGAAATAATAACAAAAGGCTAGCCGCGTCAGGGAAATGAGCAGATTTATAATATGCACTCCACGATCGGTTTTAATTATAAGAGTATAGAAAACAAACTCTAATTATCGTGCAGTCATGACGAACTCCGAACTCGTGTGGACAAAGCCGCATAACGAACCAGATAAGCATCGGTACAACCTTAATTTTCTATGGAAATATCAACCGGAATTATCAAGTAGTATCGAATCCGACAGTGTGGATTTTCTCTGAGTGGGGAAAAACAGTATAATTGTTGGTACATTTAAAATGGCCAGTGTTACAGGTTAGGCAAATCTGACAAAGAGATAGGACTTAGAAACATTCTCTAGAGATGTTGGAAAATACCTGGTTTATTATTTTTTTTAATAATTGAGAGACATCATTTGAAGTGAAATCATTTTTAGATGAAGCTCACGCAAATTTTGGGTTCGCTTAAATGATGTCGGATCCAATAAAATGATTGAGAGTAGAATTTGGGGAACATTTATGCACTCCAACCTATGGGAGCTGCTGCAGTAAACTTCTTGTCGTTAAACGCTTTACAAAACACTAATCTCCCTGAAGAAAAGCTTTATTGAAGGCCAGAACGGACACTAATAAGTCTGATAAGGAAATTGTCGAAAGTCGAGTGGCAAGTGTATGGAATTTATGACTTGGTTTGAAAGGTGACGTTAGTTAGCATCAGTGTTGGCACCGCCAAAGTGCCCACGCGCTCCTCAATAATCGGAGAAGGCCATTGTTGGTCCAACGATAAATACGAGGTGCGGCAATGAATCGACTTGTAAACCGGATTATCGCAAGTGCAACCCGATTCACACCTTCGTCGCGCAAACGGGATTACTTGTTCATGGATGATCGCTTCGCAGATTCAAAGCTCAAATGGCCGTCATTGATTGCCTTCAAATTGATTGCAACGTATGACCTTTTTCGGATTAGCTCGAACTCAGAATATCTTCCAATCGTGGACTGAGAGATTCTTAGTATTGTTGTTGGGAATACGTGGTAAAGTACATGGGGTTTGCAGGACCTATAAATATCATTTCAAAATAAATCGCAGTGAACTTCGAAGCATTTTAATAAACCATGTCAATATCTTGAAAGCGGAATATCAGAGAATGAAGTGTTAATGAAAAATCTTATGGCGCCCTGAGAAGTAAATACTATGGAAGTTATGAGCTTAAGGCACAGTGAATTTTCTAAGGTTATTCAGGGAAAACTCATTTGTTATTGATATCCAGTCAATGAAGACAAAATATGAGCAAGAAATCAATATTTAGAAGAGGAAGGCAAGATGTTGTCAATACCCAGCGAATAAAAACACGACGTGAGCAAGACTACATATGAGCAGGCTGTTGCCAATGTTCATCCAATGAAGGAAAAATATGAGCAGGATGTACTCAACATTCAGCCAATGAAGGCAAGATATGTGAAATTTGTTGCTAAAACATATTGCGATGGTTCGTTCGGTTTTTTTTTCGTTTGGGTTGGTTTGCTTGGTTTGATTCATTTATTTTTGTTCGTTTAGTTGGGTAGCCTTAATTAGTTCGCTTTGGTTTGGGTGGTTAGAGTTGTTTTGGATTGGTTCATTTGGGTTGTTTGGGATTGTTTGGTATAGTTTGGTTTTAGGGTCACTTTGGTTGGGTTGATTTGGGTTTGATGATTTGGGTGGGTTGATTTGCTTTGGTTGGTCTGGTTATTTGTTTTTGTTCAGTTAGATGGGGTTAATTTTAATTGGTTTATGTTGGTTAGTTTGGGTTGGTTATTTTATTTGCGTGGGTTGCATAGGTTTGATTGTTTGTTATAGTTGGTTCTTATATTCTGTTCTCATATTTCGTTAGATTAAATTAAAACGTCGAACACAGCTCTCATCACATCGAGATGAACGATTACGCAGTCGAGATAATCATCTCGTCTCGATAGAATGTTTTATTACCGATTCTAGATCTCCATCATATTTTAGTTTCATCTAATCATTTTTCAAGCAAATCTCGATTTTTTCCAAAAATGATCGATATGCATCACTACTGTTAGTTCCTTTGAGCTTGTTCGTTTATGTTAAATCGTTTGTACAATGGGTCTGATCGCCTGCTTTAGGTACTATGGGTTGATCCGTTCGGTTTGATTTGGTCGTTCGGGG
>NC_046660.1:60437151-60525838 GCF_010883055.1 Belonocnema kinseyi
TTGATTAATTTTAGTTGGTTCGTTTGAGCTGGTTGGCTTGGTTTGATTAATTTAGTTACGTTCATTTTTATGGTTAGATTTGTTTTTCTTGGTTTTAGTTTAGATTAGATGGTGGCAGGTAGTTTGGATTGGTTGCTTTAGATTGTTTGATTTAAGTTTTTTTTCTTGGGTCCATTTGGGTTGGTTTTGGTTTATTGATATGGTTGGGTTCATTTTGAGTTGGTTGGTTTGGCTTAGTTGATTTTAATTATTTTGTGTTGATTACTTTGAGTTGGTTCATTTGGGTTGGTTATTCGGCTTGCGTGGGTTGGATGGGTTTGAAAGTTGGGGTTGGTTTTGATTAATTTGGGTTGGTTTATTTAGGCTGATTATTTGTTTTGCGTGGGCTGGATGGGTTTGATGGTGTGTTTATGTGCCTTTGGTTTGGTTCGTTTGTTTTAACTCGTTTGTACAATGGGTACACTCGCTTGTGTTAGGTCCTTTGGGTTGATCCGTTCGGTTTTGTTCGATCGATCAGGTTGGTTCATTTGAATTGATTAATTTGAGTTGGTTCGTTTGGGCCGGTTCGCTTTGTTTGGTTCATTGAGATTCGTTCGTTTGGATTGTTAGGTTTTTTGGGTTGGTTAGTTCGGATTGAATCGTTGTAGTTAGTTTTAGTTTGTTGCTTTAGATTGTTTGATTGAGTTTTTTTTGGGGGGTCCACTTGGATTGGTTGATTTTGGTTTAGTGGTTTGGATGAGTTTATTTTGGGTAGGTTGGTTCGATGTAGTTGATTTGGCTTGGTTGGTTTTAATTTGTTTGTGTTGGTTAGTTTGGATTGGTTATTTGGCTTGTGTGGGTTGGATGGGTCCGATGGTTTGTGTTAGTGCATTTAGGTTTGTTCGTTTGGGTTGACTCATTTGGGCAATCGACATGCTCGCTGGCGTTTGGTGTTTTGGGTTGGTTCCTTCGGGTTGGTTCGTTTGGATTCATTAATTTGAGTTGGTTCGTTTAGTTCAGTTTATCTTTTCGTTCGTCAGACTCCTCTATTCACAGAAAATACTAGAAGTACGAAGCTTTGATTACAGCCTCTGATTAGTGAATCCTTGAACTGATTTAATTTGAACATAAATTCAAAATGTAATAAACGAGACACTATCAAATTCTAAATGTTTAGAGGTATTTAATTATGTTGAACTCTGTTGTGCTACAGTTTGCAAGAGTTTCTTAGCGGTTAGGGAGAAGGTGTCATACCGACAAACCGGTAAGCCACCCAGGCTTTCTCGTTACGCCACTGCTTCTCGGCAAACTTGATTAACACTGTGCCATGCGCTGGCACCAAAGCCGAGATGAGCCGTTGAAACTGTCGCCGCTTTTCAAAGTTAGTGGAAGCGGAGCGGCGAAATAAAAACACGTGTCGGAAAAGTAAACTGAGTTTTCATGCGGATGCCACTTTACTGAAACACAATTTTTCAGCCTTCAATGTAACATTCGAAGAAAAAATTCAATTAACTAGCCCAATGCAACGATATAAAAGTTCCATTTCCACAATTGTTCCATTCAATTACCCAACAGCTTCAATTATAACTTGTCCATTATTTCTTATAGAATTCTATTTTTTAAATTAAATCCGTCCTCATTTTTACTAGAGTAGTTCGAAAGTAGCAAACTCTTTTCAGGATGGTCATTCCAAATTTCACGGATCAACATGATTTGAAAACAGGGGAAATAGGGATATTATTCACGAAAATAGGGGAGTAAATTCTTTAAAATAAAATTAATTAATGATTTACAGATTATTTAAACTCCCAACAAAAGTGAATCTCAACTCGGGTAGCGACTTCTGAGTCTCCTGAATTTTTCTTCTCCCCTGGCCAAACGCCCTAGAAAGTGTGATTCAATTCATACGGTGATTCCGAGCCCACCTTAGTAAAAGAAAAGTTTCACAGACCCGTAAAATAATAATAAAGTGGAAATTACTGTAGACGTGGGCAAGCGTGATCGTGACTGGAAACTTTTTCGCATTTTCGTGATTCTCAACAAGATCGTCACAGATGACTGATGCCATGTCGCGAAGGACTCTCATAAATTATGAATGCTCCCTGTTTGCGACTCGCCAAGTTCGCGAAATTGTACAAGTGCAAGCTCTTCATATCTAATTGACGAAACGGAAAATCAGATGGTAATGAAAGGAGCAAGGACTTATTTAGAAATAACTTTCGTAATATCCGTCTGCGTCTCAGTCGACGCCAAGTCGTCGTCCTTAAGTTATAGTACCCCATGTCCCTCAAATGTCAAACTGAGAAAATGAGCTTTAAATTCCAACTAAATTTATATTAAACTACGATGTTGTTATATGTAACAATTAATTTATCAGTAAAAATATTGGGTCTAAAATTGGTTTTGATCATGGCGTAATATGAGATTGAAAATGTTTATTTCTTATCAAAATTATAATACGATATGTTAAAAAAAGATTAAATTTCTTTAAGAAAGACTAATTTTTCACAACATACATATTTTTTTAATCAGTTCTTTGAATTTCCAAGCTTAAAGATGAATTTCTGCAAAATAGTATTATTTTTTACCCAACTGTTCACAGTACAGTTGAATTTTAAACCCGATGAAAATAAATTTTCAAAAAATAAAATTAATCTCTACAAAATAGTTTAACTTTTGAATAGCAGTTTTATTTCCTACCAAATTATTTAATTAAAAAAATATATATTTATTATATTTACACAATGGATGCATGTTTCACCAAATAATTAATTCGTTAACTAGGAAATATAATTTTTTCAATAAGAAGTGAATTAGTTACATTTTCGGATAAAAATTAATATAACAAAACAAATAATAGAATTTGTAACTAATAAAGCTAAGTTTCTTGAGAACTGGGAAAAGGGCGAATTTGGTGTAAGGGAGAAAAGAGAAAAAATGTTACAAATTTGGTCAAACTTAAAAAATAAATTGAATAAATCTCTAATAAAGCTTAAAACTGATGATTCATAAAAGTATGAATGAAGCATCAAAATTAAATAATTAAATGGTTACGAATAGAATTTTTTGAATGAATTTGTTCCAATTGAAAAACAGAAAGTGATAGATACTCAATGGGGAAGGCTAATAATAATCTGAAATAATAGATTACACTGGAACAATATTTCTAGAAATTGAGGTAGGAGCATTGCTCAACTAAATTTATTATACTTTCCGAATCTTGAAAATCGAGCAAGTCGAGTGGAAATAAAGTGTGCGCTATCTGAAAGACGTATCTGAAACCGAATTGTTTTACGGTATATACGCGGCCATAATTCATTGTTTCTCCATCCTCCTTTGGGAAGCATTTGGTACTTAGAAGCGATTTGATCGTAACGACGAAGTAACCTTTCGGAAACCTTTCCTCTTCCCGAGTTTCGAGCATTGTCCGATCTTAATCGAGCGACGGGTCCCTTGCATTCATTGGTTAATTGCGATCGATATCCGGGCTCTTCTATCCGCGGATCCATGAATCGAAGAGCCAAAAAGGCGTGGGCTTTTGGCTTCAGGCATTGGGCAAAATGTGTACCCACGCTCAAAAAAATTCCTTAGTAGACTGAAAACTAAGAGACCTAACTAATTTCAGGGGATAGGCATGAAAATTCAAAGAGGAAACATTTGTAACACCCTTTTGTACAAAGAGTTTAAGCTTGAAAAAACTGAGACTCTTTTCTTCTCGAAGTCCGTGAGGAGTAAACCGCGTTGAAATGGTAGTAAGAGTCGACCATGAATTCAGGGCGTAATTTTTGTCGTTAAATACAGATCGTTAAAAAAGAAATCTCGAGTCTTCTGCTGGTTGCAAGACAAAAACATTAATCCGATAATCGAGTTGAGGATTAATCCAATTTCACGAGAGGAATTAAAAAATCTTTACGAGATTTTCCTGTTTATTTTACTACCATTTCGTCTCTCTCCGTCTTTTTTACGATTCCAAAGAATGAGAAACGATGGGCTGTTGGTAATATCGTTTAATAACTGATTTTTCTCTTCTCGATCATTAATATATGATCTTTTTTATTTTGATAGTTCACTGAATGTGGAAATTATTAATTGGAAAATAACCGAATGTGACCTAGAATTTAAAGTTCCCTACAAATCGCCACTCTGATTATATGCTCAGATATTATTTTATTTAACATTAATTTTTCGAACACTTGAAAATTAGAAGTAGATTGTCTTTTCTAAGATGCTGGAAGGGACAAAATGCAGGACACTTGTCCGGATGAAAATGGGACCGGAAATGTCTCAAAGGTCGTTTCAAACATCGTCTCACGTAATTCTGGCGCTGATCGATCTTTTACGTGTGACGCTTTTTTCCCTTTCGAATACGTATCGAGCTCGTAAATCCCACAATCGAATCATTCCTCTCTCTTCTATTGAGCTACGTGATTTTCCACACTTGCGTTCGTGCATCGTTACTTCGACCGAGACATATCACGTTTTTGCCATTGCAAGCTCTTGAGTCACCAGAAAACGCTAAGCAGCCCATACATTCAATCGGGACTGGGTGGTCGCATGTCAAGAAAACCCTGAAAGAAGCACTTTAAGTAGCTTTCAGGAATAATTGGGACTACCACGTAGTCAGTTACATACACTTTTTTCTCAAATCACCAGAGCCAATAACCTGATATCTTCCTCTTAATTAAATTAGTTCGTTCGGAGGAAAAGTGTATCTTCGAATTTGGAATCGCTAAAGCCTGAATTATGTTTAAAAGAAACTGAGCAGACCTGGCAGGAGGAGGCCTTGCAGGAGAGGACCGGACTTGTACCCGGAGACTGAGATCTTTCAGTATGAAGAGACCTTTCAGGGGAATGATGTCTTTCAGTAAAATAAAAATTTTGGCAATGATGAACACTAGGAATAGGATTGTCATTAGGTAAACAATCAAATTGTGAACTCAATACTGCAACAAAATACGCCGGATTAGAAAGAGCCAGAAAGAGTTAGCGATTTTGGAAAAGGAGTTTTGCAGTCACGCTGCGAAAGACGAAAATTACACATTCATCTTTAGAATTGTTCTTGTGTTAATCACTTCTGAAAAACACCTTTGAGTTATAAAGAATGAAGATAAGAACTTGTCAAAGGATCCAAATATTGAACCCGTTTGCAACCATACTGAGAAACTTAAGACAGTTTGGAATTCTGCAATTAAGTCTCGCAAGACTTTACTTGAAAAAGAATGACACTGATAAAAAAAACTTGAAAGGGATAGCAAAGAGGACGAAAAATAGTAGTGACATTCCCGTGTTCGCGTGCGCGAGAATCGCCGTAATTCTCTGCTCTCCGCCCCGACCAGGGTAGTTTTCATTAGTACTCATCGCGTTCGACAAACATTGATTACTATCTAGACTAAAACTAGTCTAATACTCTTTTTCTCCGGAAAAATTCCTCTTGTTCTTGTTATTAACAAATAGCTCCTTCTTTATTAAAATTTACCCGAGGTAATCATAATTTCTTTCTGCTCTTATGATTTCTCTTCTTTTGTGCAGACTTCTCCGCTTTGAGAGAATTCCGAGCTGTGGGGTCTGCTGGTCTATATATTAAGAAAGTAAATTGAAGTATTTATTATCCTTCTTTCATCTGGTTATTTTTCTTTAACTCTCCTTTATTCAGCTAAAGAAACCCCTATACGTTCTCTTTCTTCTATTCCCCTATTTTTCTCTGGGGTCTGTAAAACCTACCGCCTTATATCGCAGAAATGCAGTTATATGATTTCTGTGATCTACAGAAGAGAAGACAATAGAATAAGTGAAACTTTCTGGATGTTTGCAGAATTGTGGATGTTTGCAGTTTGCTCGACTGTAGCTGCTTTCTCGCTCTTCGACTGACCATCGATTCTCTTCTCACTTCCTCGTTCCCTGCCTTCCTCGTTCAGTGTAGCCCTTTGGGATTAGCTCTTAGGAACTTTGATTGAAATATGTTTTGCCACTGTTTACCGTCGCTTCTACGACCGAGGATTTATCCTAGTGGCCGTTATTACGATAGGTTTCGTATATAATGATAGGAAAGGGGGGATTCGGTCTAGCCAATCAGCTCTTTGGTGTGGTATTTGTGGCAAGGATTTCATCCCGATTCCACATTGTGGCCAAGAGGATGGGAATTTCGATCTAAGGGTGGCTCTTTTCATGTCCTGGGATCAGCTTATCGCAAATAATCGTCGCGAATCAGTCCTCCGAACATTGACAGAATAACCTTCCATTAGGAGGGTCCATTGTATTGCTTGAGTGACACTTTCGATCTTAGAGGTCAAAAGGCTTTTGACTTTCCGAGAGGAGGGCTTCTTCTGGCTAATATTTTGTTTTAGAAATCATTAATTAGAAATGCATGCTTCACACTCATTC
The DNA here is from genome assembly GCF_010883055.1 of Belonocnema kinseyi. Classification (NCBI taxonomy): domain Eukaryota; kingdom Metazoa; phylum Arthropoda; class Insecta; order Hymenoptera; family Cynipidae; genus Belonocnema; species Belonocnema kinseyi. Next base: position 60,443,512 of record NC_046660.1, read on the forward strand.
CCCTACTCCCCCTTTTTCCATGTTTTTAAGATACATTTTTTTCTTTTTTTGCTCAAAAGTGAATTGAATTATTAGGACACCAAAAAAACATAAAACTAGTTTTAGTCGAAAATTTAACCATTGAGTTTTTCATACAAAATTGATCTTTTGTGTATTTAAAAATATAATTGTTTTGTTGAAATTTAAACTAATTTGTTAAACATTAATTTTATTGGTTGACAATTTAACTGTTTCGTTGAAAATTAATTTTTCTGTCAGGTTTGATTAAAAAACAAAATTTTTTGGCTTGAAATATCAACTATGACATTTTGGTATAGAACTGTTTGCCCTTTTCAATTACCATAATTCAACTCTCTTTTTCTAAAAACCCCCTTTTTTGTATAAATATTTAATTACTTGGTTGTAAATTTATCATTGTAGGTTGAAAATTGTACTATTTGATAAAAAATAATTTTTGTTGTTGAAATTCAATTGCTAGAAAAAGATCTCTTTGGTTAAAAATACAATTTTTCTCTTGAATATTCATCTTTTTAAAGAGATAATTCATCTTTTTGTATAGACATTTTTTTGGTCAAAATATAACTTTGCTTGGTTGGGAAAAACATGTTTTGTCGAAATCGAAGTCTCTACTTTAAAATACTTATTTTTGATTGAAAATTCACCTATTTGGATAAAAAGGCAACTATTTTTGTGAAAATTTAATTTTTTTGCTGAATATTAAACTTTCCGCATAAAAAATTCGTCCTTTTGGATTGGAAATTTATTTTATTTTTGTTTGGTAATAAAGTTCTTGGTTACAAATTTATTTAATTCTTTATTGAAAATTCAAATCTCTTGTATACAATTCGTCTCTTAAGCTTGAAGATTCGACTATTCGATTGAGAATTCATTTTGTCGAGTTTGAAGATCAACTGCTTTCTATAAAATTTCCCTAGTCTGTCCCTATTTTCCTGAATAATCACCCTATTTTCTCTTTTTTTAAATGAAAAAAAATACAGGTTATCCCACCGCTGCCACCTGAATTTGTCAAACTTGACTATTAATTCATGAAAGCGCGGAAAGTCTGGAGGCAATTTCCAGGCCAGTTATTACTTCGGGATGTGCACGCGACTCGTTTCCGAGAAGACTACCAGGTTAGATATCGGGAAACGGAAGTCAAGGGCTCGCGGTGTCTTCCGTTCCCGACGACCGGCTTCCGGTTGGAAAGGGAGGCGGCTTTGTTCCCTAGAGATAGTACGCCGATCGTTGGTGCTACCACCGATGAAATCCGTTTCTACACCACCAGTTCTCCTTTACGTTTCTACATCGGTTATTCCTTACTTACTTGCTTACTTATTCACTGACGAGGATCCTCCTAACTATCTTCCCCGCTTTGTTCAGTCAGTGGATTATCCCGCTCGTTTAAAGTCCACCTTATTACATGGTAGCTTGAAAGAAGTGGGTAACGATGTCCGATCTATCGCTACTCCAGGAAATCGAGTAACATCGACGCACGATTTAAATACAAGCGCTTGCGTGACGAGACCAAAGTGGCTTTTAAATTAAGGTAATTTATTTACTTGAACGGTTTTCATCTTAATCTAACGTGGTTCTAATAAAACGGGACATAAATATCGTTTTGATTGATCTTATTGTTAAACCTGCAGACTGCAGTTTTTATCGCATGATACTTGACACTCTTTTCCCTGTTTTCCTCTTCTTGATATTCCTATTCATCAACTTCTCGTCCATAAGATCCGCGTTACACGCCCTCTTCTTATCAGTTTACCTTGCCTAATTTTTCCAATGACGATCTTCCAATCTCCGCATCATGGAAACTCTAAAAGATACTAAAAGTCCCATTTCTTCCGATTGCTCGGAGAACATTTCAAAAGAAGGTAGATTTGCTTGCTTGTGCACCACCCTTCCCGAGATCTCCATAATTTGCACCACAAGCTACCGAAGTTAGACCGCTAGTCGGAAATTATTTTGAACACCCCCGGCGTGAATATCAGTTGGCGAAATCAAGATACGCCATTGGCATTCGCGCATTTTCCGACCGCAAAAAAAAAATAAGCGAGGGGAGAAAAAAGAATAGAAAAAAAGGAATCTGTTTCAGGCTATTTCGTCTGGTCGTATACGATGAGAGTCTATCAGGCCAACTGGTGAAAAGGCGTGGGCTGAGACGAGTCTGTGGTGAATTTTGTTCTTCTGGGCGAGGGTGATCATTTGCGTTTTTTACGGGACACACCAAGAAAAATGACGAAACTCATTCTGGCTCTCGCGCGAGATCGAGGAATGTCGTTTTTCATCAACCGGCGACGGTGGCAATTCGTTTCGGTTGTGTGCTTGTGCTGTCCGCAAACCGCAGGAACAGGGAAGAGGCTTCAAGGATGTGCCGCGTGCCAGCGGGATTCGACGTGGTTCTTATTCTGCGAAAATGCTAATTGCGCAGGAAACCATTGTTCATAACCAAAGGTATCCGCAATTTTCAGCTGATTTTATTGCTGTCCTTTTTATTTTTAATGAACATTTGCTTTTGCAACCCAAGGGTGATATTAAATATACAATGGACAAGGTTATAGAGGCTTTGAGGCTACTGCTCATTTCACAGTCTTCAATGGATTTCCATTACATTCATTTTATTTCATTTCATTTTAGATTATTCTTCAGTCTTCAATCGATTTTAATGATATTCTTTCCATTCAATTGCATTTTTTTTCATTTCACCTTCTTCAATTGATTTGAATATCATTTTCATTCATAGGAAGAAGTTGCTTTAACCAATCCCAAACTGATCGGTTTCAGCAACAATCATAATCCATCTATAAAATATAAAAAAGACAAGTTTGCAGGTGTTTTAAGGCTACTGCTCATTCTACATTCTTCAATCGATTTCAGTGAGCTTCTTTTCATTTTTGCGAGAAATTTGTTCTCAGCAACCCAAAAATGTTTGATTCAATCAATTGAAATTAACTATCCATAAAACAACTGTAGACAAGTTTGCAGATGCTCTAAGGGTTCTATTGAGTTCTGTTATGTTTTAAAAAAAAATGTTTTAAAAAGGGGAAGTAAAAATGTTAGCTTGACTAAGCAAGAAAATTGCGCAGGGAACCATTGTTCATATCCAACGACATCCGCAGTTTTCAGCTGATTTTATTGATGTCCTTTTTATTTTTAGTGAACATAAGCTTTTGCAACCCAACAGTTGATCGTTTCAATCAATAGTATTCATCCGTATATTAAATATGAAATTAACAAGGTTGTGAATGCTTTGAGGCTACTGCTCATTTCAGAGGCTTCAATCGATTTCAATTACATTATTTTCATTTTATTTTTGTTTATTCTGCAGTCTTCATCAATTTTAATGATATTCTTTTTATTATTAGGAAACAGTTGCTTTAAATAATCCTACACTGATCGGTTGCAGCAACAGTCATATTCCATCTATAAAATATACAGAAGACAAGTTTGGAGATACTTTAAGGCTAATACTCATTCCAAATTCAGGATGGCCGCTGGACCGGGAGAACCGGGAAATTTTCGGGAATTTTCTGAGACCGGGAAAATCCGGGAAATGGCCGAAAATTTATTTGTCGACTGGGGATTTCACAAATTTTCAGAAGAATAATCTGTCCGAGTTTAATTTCAACAGTTGTTTAAAATAATTAGTTGAATTGATATATTTTTCAATTAAGATATCATTCTGTTTCCAATGTGTAATTCTAAAATCTATTACTTTGAAAAATCTTCATTTTAGATTTCTATTTTTGAGCGTATATTTTTAATTTAAAGAATTTTAAAGTACAGTCGTGAAGACTTAAACAATTAAAAATTAAAAGCGTTTGAAATACACATTTTATCATAAAAAACAGGATTATTTTATGAACTGTAAATATAAATGAATAATTTTAATGGATCTATACTTTGAGTATTAAAAACTGAACAATAATTTATTTTATAAAACGATTCTAAATTCGTTCAAAGTTTATGAATTTCCAGATTATGACGGTTTTGATAGGAAAGTCTTTGTCATTAAAAAAATGTAAAGTTCCGATTAAAACTTTATATACTATTTTTAACTTAAAAATAACTTAAAAATAATATTTACGTAATTAAAGGCTTTTATTAAATTAAAAATATTGTGTCAGTCGAATTTTTTTATTTTTAATCCATTTAATTCGAAATTTTGTTATTAAGACTAAGAAAAATTATTTAATATTTAGCAATATTCAACTGATAATTTGATAGGAGTGAATTTAAGGCAAATATTTAAAGGAAACAATTTTAATTTTAATTGTTTGACATAGAAAGCTTTGAACTGGTAAAATTTTCAAAAAGCTTTTGAACTTTTAATGTTACGATTTCTAATTTTCTGTTTGAAAAATGTTTAATTTGTAAGAGAAATTAATTTCAAGAAATATTTAAAAGTTTTGAGAATATTGAAAATAATTTCAAAACTTGAAATGATGGCAGATATTTTAAACGAAGTGTATAAAAATTTGGTTCAGAACTTCTAAATATATTTTTAAATTAATAGAATTTTTCCAAAAATTTTTAGAAAATGCTGAAAATTTGTTTAAAAATCCTTAAAATCTTTCCGAGCCTTCCTGGACAAGCCTGTATATCTTTTCAAATCTTTTTAACCCTTCTGTTAAAATAATTTTTCAAACTGAAAAAACATGTTCAATTTTTCTAGGAACATTAAGAAAACGTTTTTATTTTTTTAGAGCCTTTCACAATTCTTAAAAATTTTCTAAATTTTTTGTTTCAAATCTGCAAAAATCTACATTTTTTTAAAAATTAGATTGTGGGCATTTGCACCGAAATTTCGGTACGAATAGTCGACCTTTGTCGATCCACCAACTTCGTTCAAATTCTTTGATATCATTTCAAGTTCTAAATTCACTTTGAATCTTTTTAAAACTTCTAAATATCTCTTAAAATTACTATAATTTTTTCTAAAAATAATAATTGTTCAATTTTTATTTATAAATCCAAATTTGAAGGACATTTTTTTTAAATTCGCAGCTTTTTCTAAAAGTTGTAGGACAAATTCAATTAATTTTTTAAGTTATTTGGAAGATCTGAGAAAATTTCAAAAATAATTTTAAATATGAAAAAATTTTAAACAAGTTCTAGATTTCTCAAGATTTTGAAATAAAATGTCAAAGCTTTTGACGGATGCTTAAACTATTTAAAATGAAAATAATTAACTTTTAAGTTAAGAATTTTCTAGTTACAAAAATCTAAATTTTTAATGATTCTAACTGAAACTAACTTAATAATATAATTTTTAACATTTTTAAAGTTCCATGATTGATTCTTTAATGTTGAGTATTGAAAACGTTAACGTGGATTTACATTTTTGGAACATAATCTAAACTTTTGAACTCTATTATTTCTAAAAGTTAAAATTCGCAATATTGCAGTTTATCTGCATTTCATTTAATACTGTTTAATTGAAAATTGTTAGTACCTTCCAGCTTATACGTGTAATTTATTGCTCATTTAAATACAAAATTTTTGAATTGAAAAACTTTTAAGCTTTAATTCTAATAGTTTAAAACTCAAAACTTCGGCTTTAAATGCTTTAATTTGTTGTTTATTTTTTATTACTTTAAATTGAAAAATGTTTAGAATAGAGTTTGATTTTCAAAATTTTATTGGTCGGGAAAAATGTTTGCGAATCGGGAAATTACCCGGAATTTTTTTTCGATTGAAGCGGTCACACTGAAATTCTTCAATCGATTTTATTTTTGGTAGAAATTTGTTCTCATAAACCCAAAAGTGATTAGTTTAAACAATTAAAACTACTTATCCATAAAACAGCTGTAGAAAAGTTTGCAGATGCTCTAAGGCTTCTGTTGACTTCCGTCATGTTTGTTAAAAAAGGTTTTTAAAAAGGGGAATGAAAAAGGGAAGCTTGACTAAGATAGAAAATTCATTATCTGGAAGTACGCGAACTTTGGAGAGATGGCGCAAGGGAAAACTCAAACATCATTAAAATCGTGATACCGTAAATCCCCGAAGGAGTCTGAATATCAGGTAGTACATACTAGAGCGGATACGGAATCAAGTAGGGCATGGTTCGCGTAATATAGGACTAAATATTGGGTAACTTGGTATGAATGGAGACGTAATACGGAGTCGTGGCTGGATACGTTCTAAGGAGTGTATCCTGCGGGGTAGAAACGATAATGGGGGAAACGTGGCTCGGGGCTTCCCAGGAGACGAAGGGGACTCTTTATTTAATATCCCCAGGCTGGTGTCAAGGAATACGTACATCCTCAGCCTCCTCTTGCTCACGCGCGATGCCTAACCCGCGGATTTTTTTTTCTTTTTTTGAGTTTGATCGATAAAAAGTCATAACTCGCGAGTCATACTCTACGAGAAAACACTTAGCTGAGCCAGCAAAAAATTTCCTCGCCTTCTGCCACGTGTCGATTAAAATCGAGATTGGAAGTGCGTTGAATCTTGACTTGGAAAATCGAGGCTCAATGGCACTTGACTTTTTGCCACTTTCTTTAATATGCTGCAACTCTTACTTTGAATAATTTTATTATTATAATAAAATGTTAACAGACTTTACAACTCAGAATTCTCTCAAAGAGGGGAAATCGAGTGAGTGTTCACGAAAATAGGGGAATAATAGGGAAATAAATTTTTTTATATAATATTATTGTACGGCTTGACCGGGAAACTAGGAAAGACTGTAAATGACCGGGAAAAAGCGGGAGATTACCGGGAATTTTATTGACCGGGAAAAACCGGAAAATGGTCGGGAATTTTATTGGCAGGGAAATGACGGAGAAATGACCGGGAATTTAATTAAAACTTAAGTTTTCATTATTTTAATAGTTTTTGTGAATTTGAAAGTGATTTTTACTTTATCTATATTCGTTTAATTATTTCAGTACAAAACTAAACTATTTTGCTGAAAATAAGTGTTTTTTTTTGTGTGTGTGAAGAATTAGATTTTTAAGAGAAAATTGAACTATTATATTTTTGGTCGGAAATTTATTTTCTCCCTATTTTTTAAAACCATTTTGCTGTCTCTAATGTGATAAAAATAAGGTAGTTTGGAGTTCTGTTTTTTTTGTTAATGAAATTTTTGCTACTTGGCGGATGATTGAAATTTTTAACTTAAAAATTCAACTAATTTGATAATTTATTTGCTTTGTGGAAAATTCGTCTTTTAACCGAAAATTAATATTTATGGTGGAAAATTCTTCCTTTTTATAAAAATTTTAACTATCCCAGTTGAAGATTCTTTATTTCAGTTGAAAATTTATCAGTTTGGTTTAAAATTAATTTCTTCTACCGGAAATTCAACTATTTAATTTTTAGTTGAAAATTTATTTTTCCTATGTCAAAATTCAACAACTTGCATGAAAATTGGTAATGTTAATAGAAAATTTCACTATAATGTTTACTGGTTAACAGTTAAACTCTTTCGTTAAAACTTATTTTAACTTTCAATTTTTATTTTTTATCAATTAAAAATGATTTTTTAGTTAAGAATTTTTCTTTTTCGGTAGAGATCAATGTTCTTGGTTGAAAATTCATCTTTTTGTCAAAAATTAAATTATTTTATTTAAATATTCATCATCTTAGTTGATCTTTCTGGTTTGAAATTCAACTGTTCTAGTCAAACATTTACAGTTTTACTTGAAATTTAATCACTTTGTTTTTTAAACGTAACTATTTTTTTAATGTTAATTTTGTTCTATTGTAATTTTGTGAACTGAAAAATTTAACTCATTCCACTCGAATATTGAAAATTAATTTTTTCTTCGTAAGTCAATCTCCTTGTCGAAAAGTTATTCGTGTCCGTTAAAAATTTAAGTATTCGAGTTAAATATTGATCACTTTAGTTTAATAATTCATCTTTTAGGTTGGAAATGAAATTACTTGTTTAAAAGATTAACTCCTTTGTACATTTTTTCAAGATTTATAATTTTAATTACAAATTCATTTCTTGGGTTGAGAAATGAGCTATTTGATTAAAAAAATTGTATTCTTTTAATGAAAATGAATTTTTTCCAAACAATTAAATTATTTTACTAAAAATTTCTTCCCTTTTTTGTATGAAAATTTTTTTTTTCTTTTTAACTAAAAATTGTAACTATTATACCAATTAAGTATTACGAATATTAATTAAAAACTCATTTCTGGGTTTGAACAGTGAAAATTAATTTTTGTTTAGTTTGAAAATTTAAATATTTTAGTTGAAGATTCATTGTTTTTTTTAAACTCATGTTTTTTATTTAAAATTTAATTATTGCAGTTGAAAATTTATTATTTTGATTGAAAATTCACGAGTTAGGTTCAAAATTAATTTTATTAACTAAACATGTAACTATTCTATTTTGGGTTGAGAGTTGATTTTTTAAAACTCAAAATTGATCTATTTATTTGAAAATATGTCACCTGTGATTCAAAATTCAACTATTTCGTTAAAAAATTCAAGTTTTTTTTGTTGAAAAATTGACATTTCTTTGAAAAAATGTATTTCTTGTCAGAAAATTAATATTTTTGTTCGAAAATTCATCTTTATTTGAAAATTCAAGTATGGTTGTTAGACGTTCATGACTTTAGTTGAAAATTAGTTTTTTTGACTCAAAATTCAACTGTTCTAACCAAGTTTTCTAAATGAAAGTTTAACTTTTACATTTTTATTAAAAATTTATTCTTGTAGTGAAAAATTCAAGTATTTGTTTCAAAATTTAGTTATTCGTAAATTTGTTGCTCTGTTGTGTTCGAATTTAGAGTCAAGGATTTAAAATTTGAAATTCAAATTTTTTAAAGTAAGAATTTCAGAGTATACAGGTTTCACCGATTTTAGATATCCAAAAGCCAAAATTCATATATCTAAAAAAAAATAGTTTTTCTATGATTTTAAGAATCAAAATATTATAACTGATGTCATTTCAAATAAAAAACACTATTTTTATTAAAAAATGTCAAAACTCACACAAAAAAACATTAGTTGTAACCATCTTTTGCAATTGAATTTTTTCTGATCGTCAATTCTTTTTAATTTTTGAAAAATAATTGCATTTTAATAAATGACGGATTTTTTTCGGGAAAACATTCTCTACAACTCTACTGTTTCCAATTTTGAAAGTAAATTTTTCTGTGACTGAAATCGTCAGAACAATTTTTTGTAAAGAAACATTTTTTAAACAAATAATTATATCCTAAGATTATTTAGTTATTTTCAAAATTGGAAACAGTAGAGTTGTAGATAATGTTTTCTTGTAAAAATAAGCCCTCATTTAATAAAATGCAATCATTGTTCAATAATTGGTATGAAGCGGCGGTCAGGCAGACTTCAATTGCAGAAAACATGATTAAAATTAATGCTTTTTTGTTGTAAATTTTTTACATTTTTCTTAAAAAATCATCCTTTTTATTTTAAATAACATCAGTTAACTTCTGTCCTCTTTTTCCTTAATTTAAACATTTTCTCTTTGTATTAACTGATTTTCATATTCGACTTCCTCGGGTCTTGATGGCGCCACTCGGAAAGGTCATCTTGACGAAGAAGACGCACTTTGTCGTCTGGGTATTGCTGTTGTACTTAGGTACTTACTTACGAGACGCTCAGTTTATTGTCGTGTAAACACGTATCTCGTATTTACACCTCCATAATCCAAAATAGAATGGACGTCTCGCGAAAAATAACCAAGAATCCGTTCACACGGTAATGGTGTTGCTATGGCCGTAAAGACACGTATCGGTGCAGTTGACGTTCGCGAAAATACTTGCCAGTTAACGACGACCGTCATACCTAAGAGTAGTCGCAAAATCAATTACTTGGGCGGGTCAGAAACCCCTGTTCTAAACCTGGATTAGGGGAAAATACGCAATCAAAGTCACACCTTATTTATGTCTTCAAGATTCAGTAGCTTTTTACGACCCTCCCTACAGGCACCTGCTCTTCTATTTTCCGAAGTTTCGTTTGATATAGTGTCCAGCTACACAATTTATCAAATCTTTATTTTTCAACACTTCTATTTTAGAATGATCGTTTTTCTCGAAACCGTCACACTTTCAGCAGCTTCCTCTAATTTACTGGAACGATCGCGCAAGTGCTCTAAATTTTGCAAAATTGGAAACAAAAACAAATCGCGGATCTGGATTTCAGGCAAATATGCCTAAATCTAAACAAAATCTGCAGAAATAAACTTGCCCGTCAAAAGCGCAAGTCGACTTTTTGATCCTTTTGATCTTTTCTTCCGAGGGAGTTTGTACGTGAAGCGCCTCAAGTTGAAAATAACTGGGGACTAAATTTAGTTTAATTATATTGTGACGTCGACTATAATTAAACGCGAGAGCGTGGATTAGTAACTGCCCAACCACACGTGATTCATGGCTTGGCGTAGTTTCCGCGGAACTTCCGTTCCTAGCCCTTCTCTGCAGTTTGGGAAGATCGCGTCAGCGAATATCGAGTTGCTGTCTGTCCATCTTTGAGGCATCATCTTTGATGATCCGGTGCATCTTAATAAGGCCGACCAAGGCACAAAGGAATACCATGGGAAATTTCCTAGACTCAAAGAGAGAATCCGGAATGTATTTTCTCTCAGCCTGGAATTGCTGCGCATGCAAATCATACTATTACCGGAGAGACAGGCTGCTGTCTCTTTCGCAAAGTAATAGTGGAAACTGGACACGCTCTGCATCTTGATATCGATCGATCCGCTCCACTGAAGGTGGATATGAACCAACCAATGCGGTATTTGCATTCGCTGTCTGCTCTATTTGATCTTATTCATTTAATTACCTTCTTGCGAAAAAAAGTATTGATCACTGACTCTGTAGCATTCTTATTCAGACTTACTTTTTACTGATGTTCCAAATATCATCCCTGCTTTAAAAACTTCAAATTATGTGTTTTATTATAGGATATTTGTCACCTTCTACTTGCTTCTAGCAGGCCTGATCGCCTCTGGAATCTGGTATACACATTCCTAGAAATCCTCGGAGTCTCTGTGAATCCTTTGAAATAGCTCGAGATCCTTCGAAATCTCAGGAAACTGATTTAAACCCAGTGAAATTTCATATTCTCATTTCATAGGAGCTATGTGCATACCATTTTTTTTCATCAATCGGAATAAAATTCTACGTACATCTATAAACTTTGATATAAACCCAAAAGTCAAATAAAATGAATATCTTCTCCTCTGGAATAAAAAGTTTCGGAATTACCAATTTCAAGTTGGCGGACTGATGGTGACAAAGACGAAGGCAAAAGTATGGCTAGAGTTTCGCGACGGAACGGTAGTCATGTCGGCGCATCCGCGACGAGAAAATATCGTTTCAAAAGATACCCCCGAGGGGCCTAGCCGCCCCCAGCCCCTTCTCCATCCGCTATCCTCAGAGGGGTCTATCGACTCGTTCGCGCGGAATTCAATTGTTTTATTATACGATCTCTTTCGAAGTTCTCGAGTTCCTCTTCCGTACTGTCGTTTACGCGCCGTGGTGCTCTCCGTAGACTCTATAAAAAAAAGTGAAAGAAAAAAAAGCGCATAAAGTTGACGGTACAACAAACGCTTATCTACAACCTGCAATGTCTGCATTCTCTTTTACGAAGCTATCTTACCAGCAAATAAGTTGCGCGCTATAAGTGACTTCTATATAGGTCTCCTCAGAAAAATATCAATATCATTGAAATCGATTGAGGAATGTGGAATGAGCACATTAAGGCATCTGCAAACTAGATAGACTTGAGGGTTTATTACTATGGTTGTTAACTGATCAATTTGAGGTTGAAAAAGCAAGAATTTTCCAAAAATGAGAAGAACATCCTTAAAATCGATTGATGAATGTGAAATTCATTTGAAAAATTTTCTATTTTCTATTTTATAGATTGATTATTACTTTTGTTTGAACTGATCACTTTTGGGTTGCACAAACAAGTATTTCCCAAAAATGAGAGGAAAATCATTGAAATAGTTTAAAGAATGTGAAATGAGTAGTAGCCTTAAATCATGTGCAACCTTGTCTCTTCTATTTTATATCTAGATTATTGTTATTGTTTGAACTGTTCAAATTTGTTTTACAAACGCCAGTATTTTCCGAAAATAAGAAGACCATAATTAAAATCGATTAAAGAATGTGGAATGAAGAGTAGCCTTGAATCATCTGCAAACATGTCGATTTTATATTTTATAGATGGTTTATTACTATTGTTTAAACTGATAACATTTGGGTTGCAAAAGCAAGTATTTCTGAAAAATGAGAAGAACGTCATTTAAATCGACTGAAGAATGTGGACTGAGCAATAGCCTTAAAGAAATTACAAACTTGTCTCTTTTATTTTTTATAGATGGATGTTTTACTATCTTAAGAATCAATTACTTTTGAGTTGCAAAAGCAAGTGTTTACCAAAAATGAGAAGAACATCATTGAAATCGATTAAAGAATTTGGAATAGGCAGCAGCCCTAAAGAATTTGCAAACTTGTCTATTTTGTGTTTTATAAATAAATTATTGCTATTATCTGAACCGTTTTCTTTTGGGTTGCAAAAGCAAGCATTTCTGAAAAATGAGGAGAACATAATTGAAATCGATTGATGAATGTAAACTAAGCATTAGCCTTAAAGCATTTGCAAACTTTTCTATTTACTATTTCATAGATGGATTATCACTCTTGTTTAAACTAATCACATTTGTGTTGCAAAAGCAAATACTTCCGAAAATTAGAAGTGCATCATTAAAATAGATTTAAGAATGCGGAATGAGCAGTAGCTTTAAAGGATTTGTCAAATTCTCTATTGTTTTTTTTATATCTAGATTATTGCTATTATTTGAACCGATCGCTTCAGGATTGCTGACAGCAGATATGATTCCTAAAATTGAAAGGAATATAATTAATATCGATTAACAAATATTGAATGAGCAGTATCCTTGAAACATCTTCAACCTTATCTTTTGCATATTTAATAGATGGATTATTACTATTGTTTGGACTGATCAATGTTGGCTTTGTTAAAGCAAATGTTCTCTAAAAAATAAGACTGAAATCGATTGAATATTGCTAAAGGAGCCTCGAAGCATCTGCAAATGTGTCTATCGTATATTTTATAGATGGATTTCATTTGAAGAAAGGTGTGTCCATGCAATCATGCGATGATAAATAAATTATTCACCCGGGTCAATAAACTTATGAATTTATTGCCGAAGATGAATATTCTCATGAATATTGTACAATGCAGATTTTTAATTAAATGCATTCTGCCATAAATGTGCAAACGTTTTTTCAACACGTTCAGAAAATAAAGTTTTGTTAAAGAATAAAAAGCGCTGTTCTTCACGTATTTTAGAACATACAATTCAGCAGTCCACCAGCAGCTAGTTTTTATTTGAAATTTTGAAAAGTTTTTCGCTCTCCTATTTAATTTTAATTTTACGCAGAATTCGTGGTTATTTTCTACCAAAAAGGAAGACCGCTTTGCGAAACTAGCTGGAAAACTGTCGTTTATCCCTGACTCGTTTTGGTCGCGCTTTGCAACAACTGAAATAAGCGTATGACTTCCGTCTTACACTATTTCACGAAAGATTCAAAAATACATGGTGGGTAGGTTTCGCATTTCTTCAAACCACAGCAATTTATTTGAATCGAACGTAATTTTTCATTTCATTAAATAAATTTTCTTTGTCTAGATAAATCTGATTAATAAATTGTCAGGAATAATGGGGCTCGTTATTCACACGAGACAGAGGCAGGGTAATTAATTTATAAGCCTTGGTCATTATAGTCGGACAGAAAAGAGATATTGATTTAAAGCGAAAGACACATTTGTATTATATACAATATTGTGTGAATTGAAATTTTTCAAATACAAACTAAAATATAAATATATTATACGACATTCATCGTTAAAAAAATTCTGAATTTAAAGAAAATTCTGAGATTTATGAGTATGAAAAAATAAGTTTTTTGAAAGAATGTTAAAAGGTTTCAAGAGCATAAAAAAATGTTTTTTAAGATTTCTGGGGAAATTTAAAAAGATTTTTAATTTTGAAACATTAATTTGAAGAGCAAAGTGAGAAAGCTTTTATAATATTTCAAATTGTTTCGTAAAATTTTGAATGAAAATATCGAAGTTTTTAGGGCAAAAATTTTTTAATTATCAAGAATTTGAAAGATATTTATAAATTTCAAATACATTTAAAACATAATTTAAAGCTCAAAAGGAATTAAAAAAAGAATCAAGTGATTTTTGAAAAATAATTTAAAGAAAATACATAATATTTCAAAAAAAATTTTACAAAATTTAGATTTTTTAAGAATTCGAATAAAAAATATAGCAGAATTTTAAGCATTTTGAAAGTTTTAAGAGAACAAACAAATTTTCTTAACTTTTTGTGCAAAAATTTGTCATTTTTCTCAAACAACAAATTTAGGTGTATTTTAAGAATTTTGAAAGGTTTCGAGAAAATAAACCAATTTTTTTTAAGATTCGTGATCAAATTTAAAATCATTTTATATTTTTAAAAATTAATTTAGACAGACCTTTTACATTTTTTTAACATCTCAAAATATTTCCAAAATTGTCGAAAAAAATCTAAAATATTTAAGTGAAATTTTTTTCATTTTACAGGATTTTAAAAAAATCTAAGAGAACTTCGAGTCAGTTTAGATGATATTATTAGGAAGTTTTGAAAAAATTTGAAACCTAATTCATAATTTTGAGATTCCTGGAAAATCTTAAAATGATATTTATACAAAAACATTAATTTTAAGATTTCGAAGCTAAATTTCAAAGCTTTTTAGCAATTTTAGAAAATTTCAAAAAAATAACAACATTTTTTTAAGATTCGTGTGAAAATTTTAAATATTCTTTTTTTTAGATCAATTAAAAAAAAATAATTCCAGACAATTTCAAAATATATCCAAAAATTTCAAAAGACTCTTAATTTTTTTATCTTTGAATATTTTTCACAATTTTAGGAATAATTGAAGTCTGGTAAAAGGATACTTAGATGTCTTAAAAACGATTTAAAACAACGTTCAACTTGGAGAGATTAAAAACAATGTACAAAAAATAGAGATTTTTGAAGATTTCTAATAACAAACTTGAAAGTATTTTGTGCATTTTGAAAGGTTTCGAAAGAATTTTGCATATTTTTCACAATTTTAGGAATAATTCGAGTCAGGTTAAAAGATACTTAGAGGTTTTAAAAAGAGTTAAAAATAATGTTAAACTTAGAGAGATTTAAAAAAATGTAGAATAAGGTCTAGATTTTTTAAGATTTCTAATAATAAATTTAGAAGTATTTTGTGAATTTTGAAAGGTTTCGAGAGAATAAACCAATTTTTTAAGGTTTCGGATCAAATTAAAAATAATAATGAAATTTTTTTTTAAATTCCAAAATATTTCAAAAGTCATCTGAAAATGTCAAAAGAATCCAGAAGATTTGAACGCAATTTTTATTGTAATTTTTGAATTTTTTTATAATATTAGGAATAAGTCAAGTCAGTTTAAAAAATATTTAGGAATTTTAGAAGTTATGAAGGAATTAAAAATATTTTTAAACTAAAAAATTTTTTAAAGTTTATAAAATATTTTTAATTTATTGCGAACAAAGTTTGTTTTAAGTTTATGGCGAGTAGAAGCTTTACCTATTGCAAGTTAATTTAATTAATATACAGGATTCCAATTAATTAGGTTTTATTTCATAAACTAATATGAATTATTACTTTTTTAATAATTGGAAGACTTTTACACTTTAGAATAATAAAAAAAATGTACAATCATGGACATTCAACTTTTAAAATAAGCCTTGTTATATTCTCCAATTGCATAATTATCAATTGCAGGTAGGCGGCGATCAAGTGGGCATCGCCTATTAGGCAGACCCATTTTTCTCCATGTTTGCCATTTATTACCTCAAATGATTCGTCTAAATTTAGCCGTCATCTATCAGATATGTTTTGAATTACATGAAGCTTAATTTTCGACGCTTTTATTACGACAGTTGTCATTTTCCCGATATTATCGGTCGAATCTGATCGGAAGTTAGACATGCGATGATATGATTGCTAACAAATGAATGCGCGAGAAGTTGCTTTCAGAATATATTTCGAAAGCAAACGAGACCGATGAAAATATTTGAAGATCACTTATCGTAATACAGCACTAGTTCTTACTGACCCTAAACTCTAAAATAAGCCTTTTTATAGTCTCCAATCGTATAATTATCAATTACAGGTAGACGGCGATCAAGTCGGCATCGTCTATTGAGCGGACCCATTTTCTCAATGTTTGCTATTTATTGACTTAAATGAGTCGCCTGAAGTTATCCGTTATCTATCAGATAAGTTTGGAATTAGATGAAGCTTATTTCTAGACGCTTTTATCATTACAGTTCTGATTTTTCCAATCTTATCGGTCGAATTTGATCGGAAGTTAGACATGCGATGATATGATTGGTAAAAATGAATGCACGATCAAAATAGTTGAACTTCGCTCATTGGAATGCAGCACTAGTTTTTAGTGACCCGCACTTTGAAAAAAGCTTTGTTATAATCCCCAATCGCATAATTATCAGTTACGTGTAGACGGCGATTAAGTGGGCATCGCCTATTTAGCGGACCCATTTTTTTCCATATTTGTATTTTTATTAACTCAAATAAGACGCCTGCATTTATTCGTCATCTATCAGGTAAGTTTTTAATTACATGAAGCTTAATTCTAGACGCTTTTATTATATGACAGTTCTGATTTAATTATCAATTACAGGTAGACGGCGATCAAGTGGACATCGCCTATTTAGCGGACCCATTTTTCTCCATGTTTGCTATTCATTAACTAAAATGAGTCGCCTAAATTTATCCGTCATCTATCAAATAAGTTTTGAATTACACGAAGCTTAATTCCAGACGCTTTTATTATGACAGGTTTAGGACAAAACAAGGAGGAAGTTGGGGGTGCGAGTCTCATTGCCTACTTGTAATTCATATACGCCCTTTATAATTAGGATGACGCGGTGGCGGGTTGGGGTTTAGAGAACATTTCTACCCCTCTAACTTCGGCCCGATGAACTGTACGAGCAACACATAATTGGTATTTATGCTCGCAGCTCCTATGCTTCGTGATTTGTGGCTTGAATTCTGTTAATGAGACGCACGTGTCCGTTAATTAAACGAAACACAGGCAAAATTCAGATATCTGAGTCGACTTCTCACTATAAGATTGATTAAAAATGCTTTGTCAGATAGGTGACACCCAAATTACGTTCCAGAAAACTTTCTGAATTCTTTAGCATCCAGACCTCAGACCATTAAAATTTTTCCTGACGGGACGATTTTTTTGAATCTCTGTAATTATCGGTTTCGTAATTCAGGTTTTCGAGTACAATTTTATTGTTTTTTATAGAAAGGATATTTTTTTATTGGATATGAAGATAGAATTAATTATTATAAATAAGCAGAGATTCTTTGGAACATTTTAGAAAATTTGTAATCAAATTCGAATATCGCTAAAGGGACCTATTTTTCAAAATTGGTTAATTTTTAATTTTATATTTATGTTTAAATTTGTGCGGTTTTTAAAAGTTTTAGTCTAAAATTATCAAGGTGGCTACTTGACCGGGAAATGACCGGGAAATCGGGAAATGGCCAGGAAATCAATTAAAAACCGGGAATTTACTTCTGATCGTAGCAAACTTCAAGTTTTTATTATTTTAATTAATCTGGTCAGATTAAAAAAGTAGTTTTTATTATCTTTTAGGATAGTGAGCTTCCATAAACATATATAATTTCACATGGAACTGGGAATTTTGGACATGGAACGGTAATTTTGCAAATCATTACAACTTTAATTTAGAAGATAAGGAGTTTGAAAATCTGACTCAAGTCAAAAATTTGACTTGGAATAGATTTTATAAAGAGAGAATATGAATTCCTTAAAAGTTCATCTCTTTTTGAAAATGTAACTATACTTTGTTGAAAATGAATTTTTCATCTAAAAATTGAACTATTCCAATATAAAATTTAACTATTTTATTGAAAATTCGTTTCTTTGTTTTGTTAAGAAATGTATTTTTAACCGAAAATTCAACTATTCTATTTTTTGTCAAAATTTTAGTTTTTTGAATGGAAATTGATGGGTATAACATTCAGTCATTCCAGTTGAAGGTTCATCGTTTTAGTTGCGAATTTACTAGTTTGGTTGAAAGTTAATTTTTTTCAAGTGAAAATTTAACCGTTCCATTTTGGTTTGAAAATTGACCTTTTCGAGTTCATAATTTAAGAATTTAAATGTTAGTTGTCTTTTTAATTCGAAACTTAGTTTATTTCGTTGAAAATTTACGTATTTTGTTAAAAAGTCAAAAATCTCTTTTGGATTACAATTGAACTATTTGATTGAAAATTCGTATTTTTTATTAAAAAATTTAATTATTATTTTTTAAAAATTCATTAATTAGATTAGAAATAAATTTACTTCGTTGGAAAAGAAACTCTTTTAATGAAAACTAATGATTTTTATTAAAGATTTATCATACTAATTAAAAATCTATTTCATTGTTTGAAAAATGAGCTATTTTATTGAAAATTTGTTTCCTTTTGGTTGAAAAAATTTTTTCCTAAACTGAAAATACTACTTCAGTAGAATATTCTATAATTTCAGTTAAAAATTCATTTCTTGCATCATTCATTTATTTACTGAAAATTTAGTTATTCAATTTTGGATTAAAAAATTCTCTTTTTTAGTTGAAAATTCATTTTTTGGCTGAACATGGATTTTTTTTAACTTAGAACCTAATTATTTAAGTTTTGGTTGAGAATTTATCTCTTTTAGTACAAATTATTTCTTTCTGGATCAAACTGTAACTATTTCAGATGAAGATTTATTGTTTTTGTTGAAAACTAATTTTTTTGGTTTAAAATTAAACTATTCCAGTTCGAGATTTATCATTTTAGTAGAAAATTCTTTAGTTAAGATAAAAATTAATTAATTTTTTTTTACAAAAAATACGTCTTCCATTTTCTGTTAAAAATCGATTTTTTTAAGTTTAAAATTCAACTATTTGATTAAAATTATTATCCCCTTTGATTGAAAATTCAGATATTTCGTTAAAATGCATGCGTTTTGTTAAAAAATTATAATTTTTAGTTGAAAATTAATATTTTGTTTGAAATTATTCTTATTCTTTAAAAGTTGATCTTCTTAGTAAAAAATTCAAGTATTTAAGGTGAATATTCATAGTTTTAGTTAAAAATTCATCTGTTTAGTTAAAAATTCCACTATTCCTGTTGAAGATTCATAATTTTATTTGAAAATTTATTTATTTTGTAATTTTTTTCTGTGTTGTGTTGAAAAATATTTGGAATGAACGTCACGATTTCAAATAAAGGTTTCCGTTTTCCTACAAATATAAATATGTGATTTAAGTTGTCCCGGAAAATTGAAAAGCTTGACCGGGAAAAACCGGGAATTTGAAATTGTCCGCTGAATGGCCATCACTTTCTTTTTATATATCATTGATATATAAAAAGAACGTGATGTTCTTGAAAGACGTTTTCGTTCTCGCAAATGGATGTCAGGAATCCCCCAAATTTCATACATTATAGACCCAATGTTAAAATATTCTCCCTGTAAGTACATTTCTTGTTTGTACAAGGGGTAGATTTGTAAAGGGGAGTAGGAAACACCGAAGCTGCTGATTATTTGCGACCTGGTATGGGGTGGACCCCCCCCCCCCCCCCCCCCCGGAAGGCGATCAAAGTCGATCGACAGTTCGCAAAGCAGGAGGAGCTTTTTAACAGTTTCTTTTCCCACTCGTTCCCGGAAGGGAGAGCAACACCAAATACCATTCCTTCTTCTCTCTGTGAAAATCCACCTCAAAATTCCTCCTCAAGAGCCAAGCCACCCTTTATATTCCGTCTTTTTCCCCTCTATTTTTCTGTCGGATCCTCCCTTCTATTCCAGTCCTTTTCCCTCTTTCTTCCCCGTTTCCTATTTATTCCAAGCTCTCTCCACCCTAGGACTCGAAGTCGTGGTTCCGACCCTTCGCAGGGAAGAAACGAGCCGAGCGCGGCAAATTGATATTAAATGCCAAGGCTGGTCACCTTGTATATTTCTTTATTAACTTCGCACAATGGCCCACCCTAGGCATTCGTTTCTCAACGTACTTTATTCTCGACTTTTGGTTTTTTGCTACTGTGCGAAATGTTCAGATTACCTTAGCACGGAAAAAATGTGCAAATCCTGCGCTAGAAAATTATTTCTTCATTTTTCATACAGCAAGGTCCTTTTTAGTAGAGAAGCAGAGGGATTTTTCAAACAAGAATCGTACCCTGTCAACTTCGAGACAGTTTCAAAATATCACGCAATTTTGAGAAACGAATTTGCGTAAACAGCTCCAAGGTTATTTTCTATCTCAATTAAGCATTTCGCGTAAACACTTTAATGGCTATATTTTGATTCGTCTTTTTTTTCTACAGCGTCAAATACTAGTGAATTTTCGAAAAGAACAATAATTTATAGATAGAAAAAATTTAAAAAAAGGCAGAACATTATAAATTATTCATTAGGTAGACAGGCAGGGGGAGTTCTAAATTAAGTACCCTACCTCACTCACTTTGAGATCATTTTAAAATATTAAGCAATTTTGAGAAAAGAATTGATTTAATGTTTATATTTGAATTTGTTCTGGAATTTTCTTTAGTGTGAAATAGAGGTCAATTTTCGAAAAGAATAATAATTCTCTAATACAAAAAGTCAAAAATTGAAAAAAGAAGACCGAAAATGATAAAGCAGTTATCGAGTAGAGGGGCAGGGGAGTTATAAATCGAAAATCCAACCTTATCGACTTTGAGAAACGAATTTGTGTAAACAGCTCCAAGATTATTTATTATCTCAATTAAGCTTTTTGCGTAAACACTCTAATGGTTATATTTGGATTTCTCCTTATATTTTCTACAGCGTAAAACGGTAGTGAATTTCTGCAAAAATAAATAATTCCCAGACCCAAAAAATAAAAAATTGAAGAAAAAAGATCAAACATTATAAATCATTGTTCGGTTACAGGTAGGGGTAGTTCCAACTCAAAAATTCCACCTCATTAACTTCAATCTCTTTTAAAAATATTACGCGATTTTGAGAAATAAATGTGCGTAAGCAGCGTCAAGGTCATTTATTATCCCAATTAAACATTTCGAGTAAACGCCTTAATAGTTGTATTTTAATTTATCCTTGCATTTTCGACAGCGTCAAATAGTAGTGAATTTTCGAAAAGAAACATTCTTCTCAGACCTAAAAAATAAAAAAAATTGACAAAAAGACCGAACATTATCAATCATTCGTCACGTAGAGAGGCAGGGTATGTTCTAAATGGAGTATCCTGACTAATCAACTTCGAGAATGTTTCAAATTGAGATTACACAATTTTGTGAAACGAATTTGTGTAAATAGCTTCAAGATTATCTATTAACTCAATTAAGTATTTCATGTTAACACTCTAATAGTTATATTTTGATTTATCCTTGTATTTTCTACAGTGTCAAATAGTAGTAAATTTTCAAAGGAGCAGTAATTCCCACGCCGAAAAAAAATTAAACAAAAAAGACAGAACATTATAAATCATTTATCGCGTAGAGAGGCAGGGGGAGTTCTAAATAATGAATCGTACCTCATAGAATTCGATATCGTTTCAAAATGATATTACGCAATGTTGAGAAACGAATTCGCGTATACAGGTTTAAGGTTCTTTATTATCTCAATTACCTATTAATTGCGTAAGAACTTCAATGGTTACATTTTGATTTGTTCTTGCATTTTCTCAGCCTAAAATGGTAGAGAATTTTCGAAAATAACAATAATTCCCAGATCGAAAAATTTAAAAATTGAAAAAGACCGAAAATGATAAATCATTCATCGGGTAAAGGGGCAGGAGGAGTTCTAAACAAAGAATCCTACCTCATAGACTTCGAGATCTTTTCAAAATATTACACAATTTTGAGAAACGAATTTGCGTAAACAGCTTCAAGGTTATTTATCATCTCAATTAAGCCTTTTGCGTAAACACTTCAATGGTTACATTTTGAGGTGTGCTCACATTTTCTACAGCGTCAAATAATAATGAATTTTCGAAAATAATATAAATTCCCAGACCGGAAAAATTAAAAACTGAAAAAAGGCTGAATATTATTAATCATTTATCGTTTAGTCATTCCAATAAAAAGTACGCAGTAAGTAGATCTATCATTTAATGCGAAATGTAAAAAATAAATATAAAATAAATCAATATAATTTTTTTTAACTTTGTCTGTTGAAACTAGTATTTATTCATTTATTTACTGAGGTTTTTTGCGTGCATGAACGCATCCAGAGGTCTTTGCAAACTCTAGACTCATTTTCATTATTGACGTACGCAATACGCATCGCGTTCAAAGTGTACCGAAACTTTCAATTACGTTTCAGTAAACCTCAAACGGATATTTCGGTACCACAATCTGATTTTCGAACGATCCGAACGTTCAGTCAAATTGTCTTTGAGCAGAGTTGCGCGGTATCGAGTTCATTAACTGGTTGCATTGGAGTCATGTTTCAACAGGGATGGGTTATTCGCAAATTAAGTAAGAACTTGAAATAGCATTTGGGTTAGACAAACATCAATTCAATCCAAAACAATCTCAAAATTGAGTAATTAAATCAAATTACTTAATTCCCGAATTTATAAATTACAGGATTGCCTTAGGTCAGGAAAATCCTGGAAATCAGGATTTTTTTGGTTAATAATTCAAATATTTATTTCGAAATTCGTCTTTTTGTTTTAAAAATTATTCTGCTGATTTAACTGCTGTGTTGAAAATTCGTCGTTTTAGTAAAATACAACTGTTTTTTATTTTAAATTAAAATATGTTTTTGCGTTGAAGTATTTACTCTCACATAATTCCTTAAACATTCATTTTTCTTTAGATGAGAATTAGTTTCGCTTTTGGTTGAAAATTAATTTTTAAAACTGATATTGAAATTGATATTTTTAAATTACAAATCAGACTACTTGGGTAAAATATTTATACTTTATTAAAAATAAATTTCCTTTGTTGAAAATTTAAATATTAAATTTGTTTAATGTCTCCTGTTATGTTTTTCCTTACATTTTTTTGTTATTTTTCGTTTTTAACAAATTTATTGTTTTGTTGTTAATAATAAATTTCATTAAATAAAAATGAAAATATTCGAACTAAATGTTTGTTGTTCAAAATTTCACTATTTTGTTGATGATTAATAGTTTTTTATTACAAATTCAAGTACTTGGGTAAAATTTGTACGCTTTGTTACCAAAAATTTTAATATTTCATCTTTAGATGAAAACTCGTCTTCTTTCACATAAAACCAATCATCTTGGATTGAAATTTTCTCTTTGTTGGTTAAAATTAAACTATTTTGTTTAAAATGAACTTTTCTGTTAAAAACTCATATTTTCGAGTTTAAAATTCAACTATTTTATATAAAAATCGTCTTGTCGCCTAAAAATGTAACAATTTCGATTAAATTTTATTTCTTTCTTGACAGAACAATCTTTATTTGTTGAAAATTCGTCCTTTTGGATGGAAATCTCATCATTTAAGTTAAAAGTTCAGTTATTCAATTAAAAATCTAATTATTTTGTTAAAATTTAACTATTCAGTTGAAAATTGCACTATTAAAAAAAATTAATGAAATATCAGCAGTTGCATTTTTTGTTGTGATTCCACCTTTTTGTTAAAAATTCTTATTTTTGGTTTTAAAATTTATCTGTTTCGCCAAATATTTCATTCGTTTGTTAAAAGGCAACTATTTCATTTTTTATTGAAAATTTATCTTTTTAGGTTGAAAATTTAAATGTTGTATTAAAAATTATCATTTTTTTATTGCAATATTTAGCTGTTACATTTTTGGTACAGAATTCATCTTATTGTTGAAAAATCGGTTTTTCGGGTTGAAAATTTCACTACCTTCTAAAAAATTCCACTATTTTGTTTAAAATTTTATTATATTGTTAAAAATTCGTCTATTTTAATAGAAAATGCATTCTTTGAATTGGAAATTCATCTTTTTTTTTTGTTAAAAATTCAGAAAAAAATTTTATTTAATTTAAAATGCAAATGATTTTGGTTAAAGTTTTATATTTTGGTTTAAAAATTCAATTTTTTGTTGTGATTTCACATTTTTTGTTAAAGAAATATTTCTTTTGGTAGAAAATTTACCTTTATTCTTCAAAATTCGTCATTTTAGATTGAATTCAAATTCTGCTCAATAAATAGTAATTGTCAGTAAAACTGAAAAAATTCTCCTAGAAAAATCAAGGTCAGTCAGAAAAATTTGAAAATGAAGTCTTTTAGCTACCTTAAATTAAGCTTAATGTTCAGCTCTTCCTTTATGATGACTATTACTTTGTATAAAAATGACTAATATCTGCTCATTAAAGTCTTTTGTGAGTTATTAGCATCATTAATTTACCTTGAAGAACTTTTAATTAACTTCGAAGACCCTCTTGCTGGAAAAATCTCAACTTTTATCCAAAATCAGGTTTTCCAAAGTAACTAAATAATGTGATTCGGACATTAAAGAAAGTCAAGAATTAGCCTTTTTCCAAGTTTCTCGTCTCGATGACCCAATTACTTAATCTTCTTAAAGATTTCTCGCCGATCGAGCAATACGGGTAGAAAATTTACGGGCCATGGTCTTACTCACAAGAAAGATTTAGTCGATTAATTATTCTTTTATCTTAAAACAATTTGCTTGTGAGAATTATTTATATTAAAAAAGAGAAAAGAATTTTTTAGAGACTTTCAAGAGATGTCTCTCTTTCATGATCTTTTTAAATGCAAAAAGCCTAAGTCTTGTTTTCGTAATTCTCAGTTCAGCTGGTTGAACACACCCGCGAAATGTTGCTGCCTTACTCAAGAGGAATACAAATTTCTTTGATGATTGGGAATCTTTTCCCACGCTGAGAATCTTTGATGTGGTTGATTGTGAGTAGAATCGAAGAGCTTTTCTTGGAAAGTCTTATGCGGTATTTGATTTGTTTGCCGTTGGATTTTTAAAAAGAGAAAATGCAAACTTTACATTTCGAAAAGCTCTAAAACAGGGGAAATAGGGTGATTTTTTACGAGAATAGAAAAATAAGAGGGGGATGAATTTTTTTTATTAAGACAAGATTTAATTTTTTTTACCATAAAAGGATGGATTTCGTTTGAGAAAGTTGAGTTTTGAAGTTAAAAGACGAATTTTTTAGCGAGAAGATTAATTTTTAATAAAATTTTAATGTTTAACGAAGATAGACTTTTCTTTGGTCAAGTATTTGAATGTTAAAAATGAGATTAATTTTAGACAAAAAATTTTTATCTGAAACGAAATGGTTAAATTTTCAAACAAGGGACGAGTTTCTAGAAACATAGTTGGAATTGCATCATAAAAGGAGCAGCTTTGAACTGAATAATCTAATTTTTAAACAAACAAATTTTACTTCAACCGAACAAAGTTCTATTTTTAACCAAATAATTGAATTTTCAGTCCAAAAAAAACGAATTTTTTAGATGAAAGTTCAAGTTTCAATTAGCAAGGAAGAATTTTATATAAAAAAGACGAATTTTCTACCAAATGGTAGAATTTTCAACAAAATGGCTGAAATTTGCAACAAAATATAAAAAATTTAAACAGACAAAGATGAATTTTTGAGCCAAAAAGATGAATTTTTTAGAAAATAGTTCAATTTCAGTCTGAAAGGACGCAGTTTCTATTCAAATAGACGAATCTTTCATCAAAAAAGTTAAATTTTCATCCAAAAAGAATACTTTGATACAAAAAGTTGCATTTAAAAAAAAACTAATATTTCTTTTTTAAACAAATACATTTTTTTTAACAAATCTTTTTTTTTAACATAATATATGGATTTAAAAAAACAACAGTTTTATTGTCAAAGAAAGATACATTTTCAGACAAAAATTAAACTTAGATCTTCAGCTTAAAAAATTTTTTTATTAAAAAGAAGAAGAATTTTCAAAAATACATATGAATTTTGAACTAAATACTTCCATTTTCAATTAAATATAATCATTCATATTTTAACTAAAAAAGATATTAATTTCAAATAAAAAATAATAGAATTTACGACAACGAAATTTCAATAAGAAATGTAATAGTTAAAATTTCAATAAAAAAAGATATTAATTTTTAATACAAAAATAATTTCATTTACAAAAAACACAAAAACGACAACAAAAAATATAATACATGAGATTTTAATTTAAAATTATTTTAATTTGAAATAAAAAAAGAATATAATGTATCTAGCCGAAAACACATGTTTAGAAAGAGTTGTATTTTCAATTCAGAAAGATTTTTCAGTTAAAAGATTAAACAAAAAATTAATTGGCCAAATTTTCAAAACAAAAATATAAATTATCTCTACAGCATTTGAATTTTAACCTAAAAGTATAAACTTTAACTGAAAAGGTCGTTTTATACCAATTTGTTGAATTTTTCACTAAGATTGTGTAATTCTAAATTAAAAAAAAAAGAATAAAATAATGGCGTATTTGTGACAAAAAAATGAATATTCAAAACAGGAAATCAACTTGCAACAAAGTTGTTGAATTTTCTATCAAGAAATATGAATTCTCAATAAACAATTTATAATTTGATATTTCAATCCAAAAGTATTTTTATTTTTTGGTTAAAAATAATTCAATTTTACCAAAAAGGTTATTTTTTTAAAGAAAATATATAATAGTGTACATTAAAAAAAATTAATTTTTAATAAATAATTGTTGAATTTTCAGCCCGAAAATGTCAATTTGAAACCAATGAGTAGATTTTAAAACGGAAAGTTGAATTTTTAATTAAAAAAATATAAATTCTCACTAAAAAATGTATAAGTTTATTTTTCAATCAAAAAAATTTTTATTTTAGGTAAAAAATAGTTGAATTTAGGCAACAAAATTAATTTTCAAAAACAAATATAATATTAGTTGAATTTTGTATAAAAATAATAGAATTTTTAAAAAACGAACTTTTAGCAAAATGGTGCATCTTCGACAAAAAAATGAATTTTCAAAACAGAAAATTAAGTTTTAAATAAATAATTGAATTTTGAACAATGACATGTAACTTTTCAACAAATAATGTAATTGTTCAATATTTTACTAAAAATGATCAATTTTCAAACAAAAATCCAATAATAAAATTTTCAGTTAATAAAATTATTTTACACAAAAAAGAGAAGTTTCAATCAAATAGTAAAATCTTCAAACAAGAAAATGAATTTTAAGTCAATCAGTTGAATTTTTTAAGAAAAAAACAATACTTTTTGAACAATTAGTAAAGTGTTTAAAGAAAAGACATGAATTTTGAACCATAAATATAAAAGCAGACTTTCCAAGATAAATGAGAAAAAGGGAAAGTTTTTTTAAAATATGGAAAAAAAGAATTCTTAAAAAAGGAGGGAAAGGAAATATAGGAAAGAGTCTGAAATCTGGAAATGTTAAATTCAAAAATGAGTAAAAATAGATTTGAATATTAAAAATTTTCTTTTATATAGGGTTTCAGTCTTCACAACAACTTCTCAAGTCTTTAACGAGCGTCTTTTACACAAATGCAAATAAACTCAACTAACTGACGGGTGAGTGGACACCGTAAGTTTATGGTGCCTTTATATCCGAGAAATCGTCCTGGAAACGCCTCTGCTCTCATCTCTCAAGCAGTGCCCTTCCGGAAATTTGACAACAATTTAAATCCAATAAACGTAATGAATTACATTTTTTTTACGTCACATAAATTACGACTAGCGGGAACGGTACTGCAAATCACTGTTGACTTTGAATTGTCATTAATCGCTCAAAAAATATTATTATAGTAGTAGCAAAAATCTGAAATGTATGTCAAACAGTTTTGAAGCCTTATATTTGATTCAAGTCCATAAAATTTTAAAAATCTCTATTGATTCTCGAGATATGACAAAAAATGTCCAAGCGTATCTGCGTCGACGCTCAGTCGGCGTAAACAGTCGGCCGGCCACCCTGGTTACGCTGACTGAATGTCGAGGCAGATACGCTTGGACATTTTTAGTCATATCTCGATAGCCAATAAAGATTTTTTGAATTTTATCGGCTTGGGTTAAAAATATGGCTTCAAAGACGCTGTGACATACATTTCAGATTTTTGGTACGATTTCCCTAGGGCATGCCGTGAGCTGAAGTCGAGGTACATAATTCGAGAAATTCTTAATTAAAAAAAAAACTTCTCACTTCTTTTTTCTCTTTAAAATATTAAAAATATTTTAATAGGGGTGATTTAAAGCATAATTTTAAGAGCTTTTAATCAGTTTAACAAAAAAAAAATCTCTTTTTTTCCTTGCATGAGTGCCTATAATATGAAAAATTTATAAATAATTAAAACACAGATGGTATTGCTTTAAAACTTCACCTGTAGGCTATAAACGTAACACGTGTTCTGCACGTTTCAGTTTTATGTATGAATTTGCAACGTGATCATTTTCAACGAGAACCAGACGAATTACGCATTTGATGCGCATTTTCCATGAGGCATTGAAATTCACTTCGATATGTGTATTGTACATCGCTTTGGGCGATATGATTTGAATTTTTGCGAACCTGATTCCCAAATCGGAAATTCACACGGTATCATATTTATTTTTAAATGATATTTTTTCTTACTGAAATGTCTTGAAGAAATGTGTTTTTCTGTTTTAAAATAAATAAAAAAATACTTTTCTTATCATGATATGACACAAGATCTCACAGATTACAAAATGTTTGAAACAGTTAAAAGAGTTTCTCTCAATTCCAAGAGATATTAAAGATTTCAATCCATGGGGGGGGGGGAGGATTTTTACTGATTTCAAAGG
Organism: Belonocnema kinseyi; assembly: GCF_010883055.1. Taxonomy (NCBI): domain Eukaryota; kingdom Metazoa; phylum Arthropoda; class Insecta; order Hymenoptera; family Cynipidae; genus Belonocnema; species Belonocnema kinseyi. The sequence goes on from NC_046660.1 coordinate 60,472,362, forward strand.
ATCTAATATTATTCAATATTTTCGCATTTCGTATTAATTACGTACTAAAATCGACTTGTTTCAAAAGGTCGGTATTGTCGCCTTGAAATCATATTGATTTAAAATGATTTCAGAAAGTTACAAAGATTTCTAGGAATTCTTAAGGTATTTTTAAAGTGTTGAGAAATTTCAAGACATTTTTTAATGTTTCATGAAGTTACAGGATTTCAACAAAATTGAAGCGTGTTTCATAGACTTCAGTTGATTTCGACGGATAAAATATTTGAAGGGATTTAAAAACTTCTAGCATATTTTTAAAATTTTGAAGGAATTTTCTTGGACTTTATAAGATTTTATGTGATTCTACGGGATTTCAGAGATTTTCTAAGATTTTGAGGTTTCATAAGGATAGTAGGATCACTAAGTATTTCACAAAATTTTAAAGATTTTATATAAATTCCAAGAAATTTAAAAGTATTTCAAAGAGTTTGTGGTATTTTAAAAGATTCTAAGGAATTTAAAAAAGTATTTCAAAACTTTAAAGGGGTTTCAAAGAATTTCATGGGATTTCGAAGAATTTCAAAAAAGTATCCGGGGTACTAATTATATTTAATATATTTTAAGGGATGTTAACGTATTTTTACAGAACTTTTGAGAATAAATGAAACTTCCAGGGATTTTAAAGATTTCTTGGGACTTTTGAGATTTCAAGTGATTTTTAAGAATTAAAAAAATCTAAAAAAGTGACATAGTTAGCAGATATTTTTAGAGGATCTGAAATAATTTAATATTGAGGCTTTTGGAATATTTGAAATCTTTGCAACCTATCGAATCTTTACAACCATTGAAATTTTTTTCTGAAATATTTAAAAATCTTTTAAAAATCTGTTTTTATTTCTTTGAAATGTTTTAAATTTTTTCGAAATCTTGAAATCTTCCGAAATATTTATGAAAGATTTAAATCTTTCTGAAATCTCGGTGAATTCTTTGAAAATTGTTAAAATATTTCTGAAATAATAAAAAATATTTATAAATCTTTTCGAATCGTTGGAAAATATTTAAAATTTCCTGAAATAATTAAAAATGCTTTGGAGTCCTTGGAATCTTTCTGAAATCTTCTGAAATATTTATGAAAAATATTTTGATATTTTGTAATCTTTGTGAATTTCTTTAAAATGTTTGTGAAATTTTGGTAAAATATTTTAAAATTATTGAAAATCTTTGTCAAATCTTTAGAAAACTTCCTATATTTCTTTGAAACCTTTGCGGAATCTTTAAAATGTTTTGATATATTTGTAAAATCATTAAAATCTTTGAAATCTCTTTGAATTATTTTGAAATAGTTAAAATATTTCTCAAGACTTCTGGGATATTTTGACAGTTTCAGAAATCTTTTCGAATCTTTTGAATTTTCTGAAATGTTTGTTTGTGAAATCGTTCAATTCTTTGCGAGTTTCTTTGAAACCTTTAAGAAATCGTTCTGAAATATTTTGAAATCTTTAAGAATTTCTTTGAAATTGTTGGGAAATCTTTGTGAAATCTTTTAAATGATTAAAAAAAATTATAACAATACTAATGAGTTTTTTTAGTATTTAGCAATATTATTTATAAAGACATTAGAGTTGCATTGGCTGATAATTTTACAAATACGTGTTTTTAGATTAGTGTGCGACCAGCAGAATGTGTTCAAATTAATGGAGATATATATTGTTAAGCCAAATTTCAAAATTATTTAAACCCTGAATTGAATCATTAAAAAATTGCATGACCCTATTTTCCTACCATGTATAAAAAATTGGGCTACTATTGTCAAAATTTTGAATTTTTCAAATACCAGAAAGTGAAATGCATGGACAAATTTCGAACTTTTTAACGAAGAGTTCCTGAAAATGGCATGCGCGCACGCACGCATCGCGCATGCGCGAGCGTATTTGTAGTCCACACGCCAACAATCCTCATTCCCAGATCCTGGATTTGACCGTCTACCTTGTGACTTCTCGGCACCTTTCTTTCCTAATAATTCGTAATATCTTTGTAATTATTAACGCAAAAAAAACTTTTGAACCGCGTTAGAATTTTCACATAGATTTCGTTCATTCTTTCTCAAAATTCGCAAATGATTTACGAAAGCAGATCAATTTCCGGTAAGTTTTTTTCGTTTCCGAGGACAAACTCCGCGTTCGAGACTTTTTTTAAAAACAAATGTTTTCCATCAAGCATCCCTGTCCGAAAAAGGCAATTTCAATTCCGGACCAAATGCAAACAACAAACAAGAGACAAATATCGAAAACACATTCGGACATCTTCTACATTTAGCTCGAGGTTAATAAAACGCAAGTCACGGACCCCAGCTATCAGATCCTTGGTTGTACGAGATTAAAATGGAATGTGCAAATAAATAGTATCGTCTTTCGTGAAAGAACTCTTGACAAATAAAGACACCCTCGCATCGTGATGTTCGTACTTCCGGCAAGATCTCGTATATCGACAGTAGTGCAGGAATGAAACACGGACGAGATCACCTGACGCGTGTAATGTGGTTTTTATTAAACCTCGCAATGGCACTTCCACACACGCACGTTCTCCCCTTTTTATTTATTTTTATTTTTTTCATCTTCTAGTCGCAACGACATTTTATTGCTTTCATTTGACTTGAAAGTTTTTTTACGAGCTTTCCTGAGCCCACTAACGGTCTTTTTTCTTTTTCTGTTTCAGGTAAGTTCACGCACATGTAAGCTCCAAGCTATATATCTTCCTGGCGGACTTGGTACATGCGCATCGCTAACTCGAGCGCGAAAAACACGTGTCTCCGCTTGTGCCGACTAACGAGTCGGTAGGAATATTAAAATTTCTCCAGAGGCTTCTTGAATGTCGAGGCAATCTCGTCGGTAAACGAGACCTCCTGATAATTTATTTTTCTTTGTATATATAGAGGCAACATTGTGCTGATGATGTCCTTTCTTTCGAAACCAATTAAACGAAAAGGTTCTTCAGATATCGTATTTGTCTGATCATTTGGCCAGCGGAGTGGAAAACTTCATAAAACCTGCAATTTTTATTCCGTAGCGTGACGTAATTTTCTGCTGGTTTTCGGCTCGAACAAGTCAAGGACGAGGATGCACACGTACACCAGCAAACTCGCGAAGTCGATAGCCAGAAGTGGTTGGGTGGAGGGAGGGGGTAATTACGTAGGTGCGTTAAAGGCCAGGCGAGGCCCTGCTTACTAAATTGATTCTCATGCCTTAAGAGAAGAGGTCGCTCGGGTCAAAAGCCTTTTGTAAATTGTATTAATGCCTTCCCCCGTCTCTGGCATCAAGTCGCTTTGGATCCTCTCATGTGCTGCCCTTCTATCGACAATATTACTACATCTATATACTACATCTACAATCTGCATACACTCCTCTCGGCTTGAGCAATTAGTCCATTGCTTCAATTATGCCTCTTATTATTAAACCTCACAGATTTCCCAGACTACTCAACCTTTCTCGTTCCGCCGGATGCTCCACTTTTTGATCCGTTCCATTCAGATTCAAATGAATAATACATCCACGATAAATAACGTATTTAAAACAGAGACCATCAGGTTAAATAAGTGTTTAAAGTTGGTATTTGAAAAATTATAGTGAGTAATTATTTTTGGAGAAACGAGAAAAAATCTGCCTCAGCCCGGATTTGAACCCGGGGCGCTACCATACGTGAGTGGAGCGTTGAATATTCACGCCACCGAGGCTGTGACAGTTAATTTCTCGGTTTTCAAAAAATACTAGACCAGTAGTCGAAACTATTTAATATTTAACATAAAAAGGAAATTAATACCCGTTTCAAGAAAATGGCACCATTGTCGTTGTTTATACTTCATTTTTGTAAAAAACTTCTTGAAGAGAAAAAGTGAAGAAGAAGGTGTTTTCGAAATAATAATTTCAAACTCGGAAAGAAGAACTTGTATAAACTTCTAATCCATAAAATAAAAGCAAATGCACTAAAAGAACATAAATATTCAAGTTTATAATTTTACTGCAATGTTTTAATTAATTAATCCATTAATTATTGCAATACGTTATTGACATTTTACATAGTAAGAAAAAATACTATAAATTACCAATTGATGTCGCTATAAATAAATTTTATCTACAAGTTCTGAGAAGTACCATAAATAAATACTTTATTAACTATATAAGCAAATATTTAAAATTAACATTCTTGAACGGAGGAAAAGCTTTCTTGGATGAAAATTTATCTCTCTACTTAAAAATTTATTTATTTTGTATAAATTCCATATTCTTGATTTAAAAAAACTGAATTTCTTAAACTTTTAATTTATTTATACCATATTTGATGAAAATATATCATTTTTAATTTAAAATTGATTTTAGTTTAAATTTCTACTATGTGTTTGAAAATTTTTCTTTTTTGTGGTAGAAAATTAATCTTCGTTGGAAGTTTATCGTTTTACTAAAAATGTTAACTATGTGGTTACAAAATTACCTATTTTGGTTAAGCCATTAACTATTCTGTAGAAAAATTCTTTTTTTTTTTTTGTTAAAAATCAATCTCTTTAATTAAAAATTCAAGTATCCCATTTCTAGCTGAAAAGTGATACTTATAATTAAAAAGTGATATTTTTAGTTAAAATTTTAATTATCTGTTTAAAAAATCATGTATTACATCGAAAATTCATCAAGTTGGTAGAAATTTTAACCTTTTGGTTTAAAAATCATCATTTTGTTTAAGAAATCTACAAATTGATTTCAAAATCATCTGCTCTTGTTGATGATTCAAATATTTTGTAGAAAATTTCCTTTTTCTTGGTTAAAAATCAATTTTTTTAAATGAAAATTTAAGTATCCAATTTCTGGTTGAATATTGATATTTACAATTAAAAATTGATGTTTTTTAGTTGAAAATCAAAGCATTTGTTTAAAAATTCTTGTATTATACTGAAAATTCATCTTGATGGTAGATATTTCAACGTTTCAGTTAAAAATTCATCATTTTGTTTAAAACATTTTGGTTGATGATTCTACTGTTTCGTAGGAAATTTCATTTTCTTTTTGTTGATCATAAATCTCTAACTGAAAATTTCACTAACATTTTTGGTTGAAAATTATTTTCTCCAATTGAAAATTGATCTTTTTTCACTTAAAAAGTCCGGAATTTGTTTAAAAAATGTATTCTGTTAAAATTGCACCTTGTGGATAGAAAACTCAATTTTTCGGTTGAAAATTCTTTATTTTGTTTAAAAAATCAACGATTCGGTTAAAAATTTATCCCTCTTGGATGGGGATTTGATTATTTTATTGAGAACTCGTCTGCTTTGGTTAAATTGAACTGTTTTTGATTTCTAATTAAAATCTTTTTTCGGTCGAGATTTCAACTAAAACATGTTTTGCTGACACACTTTTTTTGGTTGAAAATTAAACTACTTTATTAACATTTGAATGAGTGTTTTGAAAATTCATTTTTTTATTTGAAAATTCAAACTTTTATATGAAAATTCATCTTTTTGATTGAAACCTCGCGATTTTGTTGCTAAAAATACCTATTTTCACTTTTTTTATTTACACAATTTTTTGTAAAAGCAAAATTTTTCAAATCATTCTGAAATCTTCTTTGCGGAATTTAATTAGATCTAATTAAAAAAATATATCTCTAATCCATTAAAAATTGCGATCTTTAGACTGATTTTTCCAAAAATCCAGTTTTGCCTAACTGTGCATCTTCACATTTTTTCTGATAATTAAAAAAATAGTGAATATTTTTTTATCTTTTTGGTCGAATTTTGAATAGAAGATTTTATATTTCAACTAAGCGAAGTTAACATTTTTTCAATTTAATTTTCTAAAGCGTGCAGAGAGCGGAAGTCAATAATAGAAAATAGCTCAAAAACAGAAATTAGGTCGGTCTCTCTCATACACTATCACGGTCCCTTAAACAAAACCCCGATTTATCACTAGTGTCGGGAGTTACTAAATCGAAGTAATAGAAACGTAAACATTTAGTTAAACCGTTTCCAATTGAAATGCATAATTTTGCGTAATATGCTCGACTGAGTACTTGCGAACTTCTCGCCCCCTTTCCCTTAAGGAACTTCTGCGTGGGCTAGTATTTCTAGGAATTAAAAAACCGGGGGTCACAAAATCGGGGTTCTGGTTTATTTATCGAAATCACTTCAAGTAGGGTTCAATCGACGCGCAACTAAATAAGCTTTCTAGCAGATTAAAATTTTTTTTGTAACCGATGGGCATCCAGATTTATAGAAAGAATATTGAGAAATTGTCGGTAAAAAAATACAAAGTGGACGTTTCAAGTAAGTAGTAGTATAAAGATCGATCCCTACAGGAGCCCTTTTTCATCGGATCGTTCTTATCGATGCGGTAGCATATTATGGAGGCGGTTTACACAAGTTACAAGGGACGAAGAGCCAAGCCCAGTTATAACTCGCAAAAATCGTATGTCAATCGCGATAAGCGGCGGGCTGATGTTTGCCAATTAGCGACTGCATATGCCGTGCACGACGGGTGTCGGCTAATGGCAAAGCCGCGTCTCTTCCGCTGAAGTCGAGACACGACCAAGATACTTGCTTCTTACTCAGGCATGCATATATCCTCCAGATTTCACTTTTTATTCAATTTTCAAAAAAAAAGTTCTCAAAATTTTTGCTAGCATCTCCAAGTGTCAGTTGTGATTCTAAATTGAGTAAAAACATTGCAAATTGACGATTTCCATTCCATATATTAGGATGTCTCGAATGAAAAAAGCTTTTTTGATTTATGGGACACTTATAAAAAAAATTTCCATTTGCTGGAAAAACGATTGATTTTTTTTTTTATTTTTTGGATAAATGTGAAAACAAGTTGATAGTAAAAGACGCTTCAAAGCTTTTTTTTTTTAATTTTATAAGAGCTAAGAACTCGAAAACTATTTTTTTTGTCTTTGGCTGTAATTTTAGAGTACTAATCAAATTTCTTGTCTACATGATGTTTCTTTAAGTTCGTTACACGAAGACTACTTCATATTACAATAGAGACATGAGGTAAGTTTAAAATTGAGCTGCACGCGTCTGACTTTGCATTTTCCTTCAATACACAGTGTATTTAATTTCCGACCAAATTTCCGATAAATTTAATGTTTGCTCTCCGGCAAACATCCTGTCCTCATTAATTAATAAATTGATTGAACGATCCTATAACTGAATTTTAAAGGATGATTTGAACTATAGTGAAATTTGACAAGTGACTGTCAAAATGGTCTTTCTCACCCTACAGATTCCCGTACAAAATAATTAATAAATTTGGGCAAATTGAATCAAAAATTTATTTTTTCATTTTTATTTCGTTGTAAATTTTCCTCACATGACCTCAAAATGTAAATTCTTCACGGATTCATCTTTTCGGAAACCCAAATTCAGAGTGGCAATTTACTTGGAAATAAATCGACCATAGTTCGAATATTTGTATTTTTTTTTATTTTATAATTAAAACTAGTTCGTAATCATCAATGGAAGAAAAATTTAATTAGTTTAATATGAAGAATACCGTGTAAATTTTAATCTGATTCGAATTTTTCTTTGATTTTTTTTTAAATTCTGCAAAATTAAAAAAATAACTCGTAAATCTTTTAGATTGTCTTGGACAATTTTGGAAATCTTTTTCAAATGTTTTAATCTGACACGAATTATGCCTAAAATGGTGAAAAATATTCACAAATTAAAAAATTACTATGAAATCTTCCAGATTTTTCTGAAATTTTAAGATATCTTTTGAAATATTTTGGATTTTTTAAAATTTTCTTTAAAGAATAATTAATAAAAGACAATAATTAAAATTTTGCACATGGATCTTAAGAAATGTTTGTTATTTTCTTGAAACCTTTGAAAATTGCAAAAGAACTTTCAAAATTCTCAAAATACTTCTAATTTTGCTTTTAGAAATATTCAAGAATCTACATTTTGCTTTAAAATGTTCGGGATTTTTATGACATTTTGAAATATCTTTTGAAAAAATTTGGATTTTTTAACAATTTTCTTTAAAAATTAATTACTGAAATAAAGGATTTAAATTTTAAGACGAATCTTTAAAAAAGTTCATTATTTTCTTGAAATCTTTCAAAATTGCTAAAAACTTTGAAATTTTGCTTCCAAATCTTAGAGTTAATTTAAAAAAAAATAAATGTCGTTTTAAGATTTTCCAGGGATCTTAAAAAAATTTTTGTATTGTCCTAAAACCTTTTAAAATCATTGAACAGCTTCAAAATTTTATTTCGAAACTTTCTTAAATCTACATTTTGTTGAAAAACAATTTTATCATTTTGCAAATTATAAATTAGATTCCAATTTTTTTCAAAACTTCCTAATAATATGTTCTAAACTGATTCGAATAGTTCATAGAACTTTTAAATCTTGTAAAACTAAAAAAATTGCCATTAAATCTTTTAATTTTTTTTCGAACATTTTTTTGAATTGTTAAAAAAAATCTAGGCTTAAAATTAATTTTTAAAAATAAAAAGATCAGATTTGATCATGAATCTTGAAAAATTGGTTCATTCTTTAAAAACCTTTCAAAATTCTCAAAATACTTCTAAACTTGTTCGAAATTTTCAAGATTATAGAATTTGTTGTACTTTTTTTGAAATACCTCCAAGTTTAAAATTATTTTTGACTCTTTCTAAAACTTCTAAATATTTTTTAAACTTATTCGAATGTTTCCTACATTTATTTTCTATTCTATCAGAAGCATTTCAAAATGTTTAAAAGACTTCTGAATTCTTCATTTCAATTTTTCAAAAATCTAAATTTTGTTCAAATATTAAGTATTCTTTTAAAATCATTAAAAAAGAAACATAATAAAAAGTTACTTTAAATTGGTTTTGATTTTTCAAGTCTTTTTAAGTTTTAAACTATTTTTTTTAATCTATTTGAAGCTTATAAATAGCTTTAAAACTTATTGGAATAAATATTCTAAAATTTTGTATTCTTGGAAATTAAAAACATTTTGTTTTAAAAAATTCTACATTTTCTTTTGAAATGTTTTGAAATCATTTAAAATGTTTTGAAAGCTTTCTCAATTTTTTCTACAAATTAATTTTTTTTAATGAAAATATTTTAAAATTTTTCCAGGAATAAACAAAATGTGTATTGTCTTGAAACCTTTCAAAATTCGTCCAAAAAAACTTATTTTTGTGAACCGATCCAGTTATCGACGATCGTTTCAGACCCTTAGATTTTTAAGTAAATTTCTTGATTTTTAGGAGATAGGTGTGGTTATCACTAGAAATAAAATATTTGTTCAAATTTTTGCAATCTTTATGATGTTCCCTGAAAGGAGAAGTGTTCAAGAGTGTACAGGAATTTCACTATATTTTTGTATTGATAATTCAGCACTTTAACATGCCTTGGGTCTAAAACGACCCACGATGATCTGAGATGGTGCCAAAAAAGCTATAACATGATCAGGTTAATATTCCTAAATCTCAGCATTCTTTTTATTTTCAGAAAATTTTTTAAAGATAAATATTCTATGATATAGTTATAATATATTAGTTTTGTACTTCATAAATATCAATTATAAATATGAAAGTATATAAATGCCCAATTTCCTATGGAGAAATAAATTTTAATGACATAGGTGTTTTTAATAGTCTTATTACAATTAAAATATTAATATGAACTGTATTAATAACACTAAGACGCAATTTTTCTTGAAAGTGGCGATAACGCACCCGCCCATTCCTTGCAGCTTATTCAGCAATTTCTAGTGAAACATTGCCTAACGCAACGTCGGCAGCGCCTATATATTCCTAAACCTGGCTCCCTGTAATTTCTTTCTGTTTTCCAGATTGAAGTATCCTGTAAAATCTAAATAGAAAACAATTTCAACACGTGGAAATCATCCCATAAATCCTTACCCTGAGATCGAAATGTGTCCAAAATGCAAATTTGGATCCGCTCAATCAAACTTTCCAAAAAATCGATAATTTATCTTTCTCGACCGAGTATTAAAATTACTCCGAATTTTGGGATTTCTTCGTATTGCGCGTGCGTCGCGTCAACAGCTGGATAGGTTACCTTTGGCGTACTTATTTAAAACAATTAACTTTGTTTTGATTTCATATATAATTGTTCACAACCAATAGCAATTGTAAAATGCACAAATATATTAAAATTGATTTTAAATTCATATTTGTAATAGAAAGGGTAAATTTAAATGAGGAAAAGATTTTATTTAAATTTAAATTAAATATAAAATAGATTATTTATTTTGTAGGAATGAAAGTTAAATAATTATTTTGTGGTTAACATTATTAGTCCATTTTATGATCAAAGAATTAATTATAATAAGTATGTGAGTATTATTTTTTCGAAACAATTTTCTTATACTTTAATCATTTTAAATAAGCGCGCCAGCAGGAGCCAATTCTGCTGTTGCCGCGACGCATGCGCAATACGAAAAGTTACAAAATTCGGAGCACTGAGTCTTGCCAAATCAGCCATTGAAATTGTCGATATCGAGGCAAATCGAGCAGGCACATTTCCGATGCGTGCATCTGCACGGATGGCTGCATAGACTAGGGTGCGTTACTGGCGAATCACAGAAGGCCGTTACGCGATTCGTTGACGCGACGAGCAATTTGGCGAGGAGATAACCCGATTGTGAACCCAGAAGAGGGCGTAGGAGGACCGCAAAGTCGACTCTAACGAGATAAATGTATGTAATGCAATGTGGCGCATGTCGGACTTTTGTACGTGGAACTGGGCAGGAACTAGATAGGAGAGAGATTTGCCGTCTCGAAGGAAAGGTTCCGGGTCGTCGGATGTGTACACCCACGCGAATGAAAGCACCTTCTCGCAGGTAGAATAGGATATGTCGAGTTAACGGGTCGGAACAAATAAATGGGTGAGGGGAATGACGGGGGGGGGGAGAACAGGAGTTACCTCAGATTTATCACGGTTATACGAAGTTGGTCCTTTAAACACCAAGGAAAACGCTTCGTCCGTGAACTTTTCCACCAAGGGTGCAAACAAACCCATATTAGCTTTTCCTACCTCAACCGTTTTATTTGAGGGGTCATTCGCGCATTGTATAGAGGTTTCTTTTAGGATTCAGCGTATGGAATTCTTGAAAATAAAACCAAGAATCCAAGGACCAAATTTGGACAATCACCATAAAATGCTCCTGTTGTAATTAAAAATAATAATAAAATAAAAAGAGAAAAGATAATTTTTCTTTCCTCTTTTTTATTTTTGCTTCATTAATGTTATTTTTTTAAAATTACAATTGGAGCATTTTATGGTGGTTTTTCAAATTTGGTATTTGGATTCTTGGTATTATTTTCAGTAATTCTATACATTCAATTGAATATTGAAATTTAAATAGGATTTTCAAATTTGATTTTAATATAATTAAAATTTCTTTAATTTTTTAAATATTTGCTCTGTCCCACACCCCTCCCAAAAATTATACTGAGATTTTATGAAATTAGGGGACGAATTTCGTGACTAATTCCCCTTTTTCTGGTGTTGCACTTAAAAGCGAACTAAATTATCAGAATGCAATAAAAAAATCCAACTATTTTTGGTTGTAAAGTCTACTATTATACTTTTAGTGGAAAATTCGTTATTTTTTGTTAAACAATTTTAATATTAAATTGAAAATTCAACTGTACTGTTAAATAATTATTTTTTCAATTGAGAGTTCAGTATTTTAGTTAAAAGTTCATTTAATTGGTTGAAAATGTAACTATTTTGTTGATATTTAGATTTTTTTGGTTTATAATTTATTTTTCTAAACTAAAAATTCGACTATTTCATTTGGTTAAAAACACATCTTTTTGGCTGATAATTTTAGTCTTTTGTCGAAAATTAAACTATTTTATAAAACTTTGCCTTTCTTCATATTTTTGCTTAAAATTTCAACTGTTTGGTTAAATCTTAATAATATGTTTTTGGTTAAGGATTTAAGTTTTTTTTAAATAATTATTTGTTAGTTGCATTCATTCTTTTTAGGTTTAAAATCTAATTATTTTCATAAACATTGTTTGTTTCGAAATTAATCGGTTTTGGTTAAGGATTCAACTATTATATTGATCATTTCCTTTTTTTTAGTCAAAATGTATCTTTTTATTTAAAAATTTATTTGGTTAAAAATGTAACTTCTCTCTTGAAATATAGATTCTATTTTCAATTAAGAATTTGTTTTCTTTATTTAAAAGTACATATATTTCGTTTTGGATGAAATATCAACTATAAGCTTTTTCATTGACAGTTTATCTTTTTTTGTTCGAAATTCATGTATTCTTTAGAAAAATTATCTTATTGAGCAGAAAATTAATCTTGTTCTTTGAAAATTTATCGTTTTGCTTAATAATTTTAATATTTGGTTAAAAATTTAACAATTTTGTTGAAAATTCATACTGTTTCTTTGAAATTTCATCTTTTTCATTAATACTTTTAATGTTTGGTTAACAATTAATTTATTTCGGTTGAGGTTTCAACTATTTTGTTGATAATTCGCTTTTTTTAGACAAAAAACTATCTTTGTAGTTGAAAATTTTTTCCTTCGTTTCAAAATTTAACTTTTTTGTTAAAGATTTGTCTTCTATAGTTGAAAATTAAGTTATTTTGTTTGAAATTTCATTTTTTAAGTAAAAATTGGTCTTCTTGGTGAAAATGAATCTTTTTGCTTGTAAATATAATTATTTGGTTAAAAATTCCATAATTTTGTCAAAAATTCCTTCTTTTTGGTGAGAAATTCAGTTGTTTTATTAAAAGTGAATCATCTTTTTGGTTTGAGGGTTCGACTGTTCTTTGAAAATTCGTTTTTTTTGGCTGTAATATCAACTATAACATTTTTCGTTGACAATTTATTTTTTTTTGTTGAAAATTAATGTGCTTTCTTGAAAATTCATCTTTTTGAGTAGAAAATTTATCTTTTTGTTTGAAAATTTACCTCTTAGGTTGAAATTTTTATTATTTGAATGAAAATTGAAGATTTTTGTTGAAAATCCATACGCATTGGTTGAAAATTCAACAATTTGGTAATTGGGTTGAAATTTCATCTTTTTCATGAAAAACTGACCTGTTTGGTTAAAAATTATTCTGTTTTGGTTGAGAATTCAACTTTTTTGTTAATAATTCCTTTTCTTGATTGTATGCACATTATCTTGGGTTTCTCAACAAATTTAAATGCTTGAATAAAGTTTCAGTACTGTAGTTGAATATTCATTTTTTGTTTGAAAATTGATCTTTGTTGTAAATAAATTTTTTTGTTAAAAACACATATTTGCGACTAAACAGTAACATTCTAATAAAATCCCTTGGTTTTTCGCGATTTCCCGGTTCGCTGAACACCCTAAAATCGTTTAGACGAGGAATGGGTTCTGTTGCATCCAAACGCGAACAGGTTCACCACCTCTAACTTCCGGCCATAACCTAGGAATTGAATCCAGTAAGGATTCGCGCGAAGCACACGATTAAGCGACTATACCCCTGTTTACTGTTATTTCCACCAAGATTCCAAGCACATGAAACCTCGGTCCCTGTTACCCAATTTCACGAGTAATCCTCTCTAATCTCCTTTATCCACGTTGCTGACGCGAATGACCACGAGACTCACAATACGAAAATGGCTAAAAGGAAAGAGAAAAGCGAATTCTCGTGAAGCGGGCTGCTTACTTAGATTAGGACTTGCTTTAAACCAGGAGAACTACTGGTTAAACGATACCGGGAGTCTCTTTAAAAGAGGGAAAGAGAGGTTCAGATGGCTCCAGGGATTGAGAAAGATGAGGTGGGAAAAAAGAAATGAAGTCAGGATAAAATGAGGAGAAAAACAGAAAAGGTGAGGTCAGAGAGAGAGAGAGAGAGAGGATTGACTGGTAAGATAAAATAAGGAGAGGACAACCAGTATAGGAAGAATCGACTCTTGGTGTACTTCCAGTGCTCTGAGACAACACTAGCACTGAAGAGAGACCGACTCAAGGACAAGTGAAAATCCTTTGTTTCAAAATCATTATAAAGTTCAAGGGAGTTCTTGTGAATGAAGTATGGAAAGAATGAATGAACTTCAATATGAAGTGGAAAATGGAATTTAAAATTACGAATGCATCGGCAAATATGTGAAGAGCGCTGCATATGAAGAGACGGTTTTGGTTTTATCAAAAGGTCCACCCAAATTGAAATTCATCCATATTTTATCTCTTGGACTAACTAATTCAGAATTTGCTTGTCGGCATCGAGTCGAGAGAGCATATTTTTTAATGCCGCTAACTACAGCGGTACTGGAAACATTGTTTCCCCAGAACAAAAAAAAAATTTCGTCAAGTACTTTCCGTTGGTGACAATTTTCACAGAAAAGTGACGCATTGCCAATGTTCTGTCAACCGAACGAAAACGTAACACGCGATACTGTTTAAAAAACATTTTGCCGTGCATGTTATGAACTCAAGAACAGCTGGTAGCATTTTTATAAAACAACTGCTGATGGCCACAATTAACTTTGGAGTTCTCATTTAAAGCTTGATAAAAAAGCTATTCTATCTTTACATGAAATAACGATCCAATTAAATGTTGATTGGGAGAGTTCGACTTTGAGAATTGGATGCTAATCTTTTTAAATTGATATTGTAGACTGCTAGAAAATTCATGAAATCAATGATTTTCACGAGTTTATTCAATTCCACTTGATGTGCGAAGTTGCATCACATTCACTTTATGTACACAGTCCTATTTTTGCATGCGAGTGATTTATCACCACCCGTGACTGTCGGTTGGGTGAAAATCGAGTGGATTATTGTAGTGGCTGGATTGTTGGGCAAAGTAAGCAAGCCCCAGCATAAATGATATTTCCGATAAGCTCGAGAATAGATCATTAATGTCGCAACCTGTACGCAGTGGCGACTCGCTGACGCAGAGGTCGGCAATGGCGACAGCCCATCACTGAGAAAATAATCGATCGGACGTTAATTTCAACGTGGTTCGCTGGACCGACTAACACGGGCGCCTACGAATTATATGTAAATAACAAATGACCCGGCATTTCAGAGGACGGATGATAAACGCTATCAATATATGTGTGCTTTTGGCACACGAGCGTTTTCCAATTAATGGATTTCTGGCTTTATTTGATCGTGGCGAGTGACGAGGAACGAGGAGTGAGAAAGAAAAATTAAAGGCCACCTTCCACCTTAGTGCAATTAAGGTTTGTTTCAACTATAACGTACGAGACTATTGATGCGAAAATTTGCTTACAGGTGTTTAAGAAGGTGACTTGAGAAATATTCTGGGAAAATAATCCACAACGTGAGCCGAATTCTGATGAACACTTTGCGCTCGATGCTTGATCCGATTACATCCGATCTCTCGAATATCGAGGAGGCACCATTTGTACCGATCATGTGGGTGAACCAACGTTTGCATAAATTATGACACGATCGAGGACACTTTGCTACCTGAATCACGAATGATGATGTGCGGTGACTGTCAGTTTACATCCCTGGGAACCGAAGCTGGCTACAATTCACTCGATAAAGCCAAACAGTTTATGGTATACCAATAATCACAAAAAGAGACTGCACATTTTTTCGCATTGAAAGTCCATTGTCCGTAAATAGTAGTGGTCAAATTGAAAGGTCGTCAAGAGAAGAGTGATCATAGACGTAATGTATGGTCGCAATCAACTAATCAATGGTTTCACAGGACCTGTAATAAAGTCTAATAAATGTTTGATGCTAATCACAGAAGCCACATAATGGACGAGAGTTATGAAACTAGATGATTGTCGAATACCAATATGTACACGTTTGCGGTAAGCTTGACTATACTCTCTGCAGAATGTAAAAGCAATTATGTGCGTTCACTTCCGTCAACATCCGGCACTGTATGTATTGCAATTTATAAAGGATAAAAATCGTACAAAATTGAAGAGCGATTATCCTGACTGGATATGGTCGGAACTGATACGGATAATTTGAGGCTGGTTAGTGGAAGGAAGGAAGGAAGGTGCTTGCCAAGTAAGTGGGGCTAGAAAGCAAACAGTTATTAACCCGAGCTTCTAGCCGCCCTGATGCGAATTGCAAAGTGTTATCGGTTCACGCGAGTGGATTGGCGGTTCGTGGTTGTCTGAAGTGTCTTAGAAACAGCTTTCGAGCTAACTCGTGACGATGTAGCGTCTACGCTAGAGAATCCTCTATCCTCCCCAATGTTTCCTCGTACCTCATCTCGATCTCGCGATCGTGAGGTCGCATTAACAGTGCATACCTCGCGCTCGAGCCGTAAGTTTCTCTCCTCGACGAGCTGATGGAGAGTCTTGACCCTGTGTAGGGTCGTATACACTATAGTACTATACAACACCAAGCAAACGTGCCTACCCCCACGTGTTGTATCTCCTTGTAGAATTTACGTACGTTCCTCCTGGCCAATACAACACGGGGTACGAGAAGAGCCAAGTGAGATGAGAGATGAGGAATGAGAGGGAGAAGATACCAACTGCCTGTTGGTTGGATATAAATATATAAACGTCTAACAGCTCTTTGCCTATTGTACTTGACGCTCCGAGTTTACATGTGTATTTTATGCCGAGTTCCAATGGCGCCCAACCGCCGAGGATTGAAATATTTTGTGTTTTATGATCAGCCTGAAAGAAGAAGCTATCTTATTTTTCTTCTTGTAGCATCATAAAATGAATACAAGTTGTAGGTTATGATTATACACAAAATTTCATTTTATGTAAGTTTCATTTGACTGAAAATCAAGTTGACGAAAAGACTTTTGTTACCATTCTTGTTTTTCAGAATTTTCAAGTGACAACGCATTTGTCCTAAGTATCAGTCCTTAACGAGTAGGGAACTTTTTGAGACATAAATCCTATGAGAACTTGCAGAAATGTTGAGAGAAAGTAACATTTGATATTTGATTTATCAAGATTTGAAACTTTTAGAGAATTCACGGGATAATTTGTTAGAGGAGAAATATTGACGTTTGTCACCCCATTGCGTTTCAATTTCTTTGATAATGTTGCCGGCTCTAATATGGGAAGGAGGACGACACACTTAAGAAATATCGGAGGGTCGAGGGTTCGATCGAGCGCTAGACTCCTAACATCCTTTATCGTCCCATTGTAGCCGCGAGGATCCTATTTGGGGTTTTCTTACAGACCCTATCTGCCCTCTAAATGCCTGTAGACTCTTCCCCAGATAGTAAAAAAAAACTCTAAATGATGCATTCTTTTTCAGGAAAAATTGTAAAGAATTTATTTAAAAATTCCTTAATAAAGCACAATGTGCTTCAACTGGTGATAGATGTGATGATAATCAACAAAATCGGAAACCGGTACTTCATTTGTATGGATAAAAAACTTCCTTCTTTACGCTTTTAATAAGAAACATCTCATCATGATGATCATGATGATTTTTCAACATCCATGTCTCAGTGCAATTTTCTTATCTTGTTGGAAGAATGGATGACTTTATAATGATGATGATGATTCATTTGTCCACAAACTGATGATGCTTGGGAAGAAAGTTGTATGACTTATCAAATTTTATTTGTATAATAACAAAAAGAGATTTTGTGTGAAGGAATCAGAAAATTATCGAAACATCCTTGATAACCAATCCTTTTATAATACAAACATAAAAAAGAAAGTTTTCAAATTAATTTGTACCTTCCTCTATAATACCGTTACTTTGCAATTATCCGATCAGTGTTTGTGTAAGCTATTTTTGAGCTTGAGATGTAAGGCATCGATGTGTTATTTTGAACTGAATGATGATCATTTTACGTCAATGGTCGCCGTATTAAATATAATTGAAAACCCGGAAGTTTGATTAAAAAAATGTTTCGGAAATACTCGCATCATTGCTTGAAGCTCACTTCAAAAGTACTCTAAAAGAAATATGTAAAAAAGAAACCTTCTCAGAGATTCATTATTTTCTTTGTTTGTTTAGAATCGCTCTATATAACCTGAAACCGTAGGCGCTGAAGTGTTTTCTTTAGCGACGGTTCAATAACATGTCGGAAGCTGATCAACAAGCCAAATGGTTCTTCTTTACTTTCTGTTGAGGTTGCCTCTTGCCTTGTCAGTCGTCACTGTCAGCGAAAAGAGCGATAGAATAAAAAAGGGGAAACATTGTGACTTGAGACATTGCGACTGGGAAGCACTTTTTTCATAAAGAAGAGAAAAAACGTCCCCTTCTCAAAACAAACTGTGTCGCCAGCTTTGCCATTTCCACCTGCGGTTACCGTTTAGTCGTTGCCTGACAAAACATTTTTTATGCGTTTTCTCTTTTCTCGCTCCCAGACTTTACAAACTTTGCCTATTCCTCTCTTTATCCCCCTTTTTAAAAGAATTATTGTTTTCCCTTGTTTTCAAGAAACTTCCTCTCTTTCTCGTTTTTTCGCTTACATGCTAACTGAATTATTTTAGAATCCAATAGAAAAATATAACTATTTCTGGTTTGGAATTTGTCTCGTTTGGTTAAGACTAGGAAAATTTTTCTAGTAAATATAATCTTGTGTGTTCTTTGAGTGAAATATCTATATTAGCAAAAAATATTCTAGAATGTTCTGGATAACATCATAAAATAATACTACTCTAGAACTTTCTAGATATTTAGCGTGGACAAGAGCCATTTCAGCTCTAGAATGTCATCAATGTCGATAAGCTAGCAATCTTGAGTTAAAATCCGTCCTGACACTCATCTTCTATTGGTTGCTTAAATATTGAAAGAATTGAATCTGAGGTTGCGAAATATTTGTTAAAGTTGTTTGAAGATTATAAGTATAAATACGAAAGAAAGTCTATTATTTTGGTGCTTTATACTTTCATACCGTTTCCGTTTTGGGCTCTAAAAAATAGACTCCGACTGCTAATCCGGAGACTTTTTCAAGCAGAAAAAACTCTGGATAATATCACAAAATGATACTGCACAATTGTGAAAAATGTATCTTGCGTAAACACTTACTGGTTGAGATAATAAATAACCTTGAAGCTGTTTACGCAAAATTTGTTTCTCAAAATTACGCAATACTTTTTTCTGCCGTTATCCATAACATTCTAGAAACTTACCATGGATATGAACCATTTCAGCTCCAGAGTTTTGTCGATGTTGTTAAGCTAGCAATCTTGAGTTGAAATCCTCCCTTCATATCTTCTTCTATTGATTAATAAAATCTTGCAGGAATTGACTTTGAGTTTTCGAAAGATTGGTTAAAGTTGTTTGAAGAGTAGAAGAATAAATACGAAAGAAAGTCCATCAATTTTGTGCTCTACTTTCATACCGTTTCCGTTTCCAATTGTATTTGAAATAAAAAAGGCATATTTGAAAACCTGCAAGGATTCAGGGCACTTTCATCTTACCGCGTTGCTTTGGAAGGGAGGTTTTAGTAAGACGATCAAAGAATCTCTCAACTGTAGGGATTTCTGAGGGGAATTTATTCGAACTTTAGTTCCTTCCTTCACCCCACGACCTGGTTCGATACATAGAATCTAGAAATATGAGTACTGGTGTCGAAAATGCTCTCTACAAGAATATGCATTTCACGAAAAATATATAAATCGTGCTTCTCCGTCCGACAAGTGGTTGGTGCGAAATATACAGGAATCGTGACCACTATTCAATCAGATAATCTGAAAAGGAATTATTTCCAATTTTAAGCAGACCATTATCCAATTGTAACTTCAAGATTGGAAAATAAGATAGAGTTAATTCCGAAGTGAGGTAGACACCCTGAAAAACTTTCAAAATTTTTCAAAGCTTCAGATATTTCTTGAAATAATGAGTCGCGTTTAGGACCGGAAAATTTAATTCCAATTAAGGCATTGGTGGTTCTTATAAAACAAGTATATCTATTTCATTGGAAAGATCGACGAATCTGTGAGGATGTTGAAGCAAGAAGGAAAATTGATCTTTCGTAGCATCCACGATCGTAGGAACTACGAAGATGGATGGAAGGATGCAGTTCAACTCAGTGGAATGAGCATGTAATGTACCAGCGAGGCAAGAAGATGAACGAGAGGAAAGAAAATAGCAGGGAGTCTACCGAGGTCGAAGGTCGGGTACGTGCCTCCGTTCTCCAGATCTTGACTCGTCCTGGCTCATCCAAGGTAAAACACACCTGCCCGGGACCGTCGGTCAAACTCGTTACTCGGCCCACAAACTTATTAAATTTCCCGTAAATGACCGCGGACCTACTTACTTCAACATCAATTTCTCGAACAGGATTTTACTTAAGAAAAAGTTTAGTTTGTCGCTTTTTATCAAAATCTCTTCCCGCAGTCGAACTTTTTCTTACCGAGGGCTGTTATTTAAAATTCAGGTTGTTGCTTCAGAGGATATAAAGTAGCCATTCAGTAAAAAAACATCAATGTGATTTATTTAAGAGACAGTAATTAAAATGCGTAACAGCTCAAGGGGTTGGGGGGGGGGGGGGGGGGGGGGGGGGGGGGGGGGGGGGGTGTCGAGAAGTTTTATTACAATTTGTTACGATTGGAGGAGGGGGTCCTTCACTCATGCACGTAATTTTTGCAAATTAGCAAAAATTTACTACTGAAGATTATCTGTTTAATTATAATTTTGCTGTTGTTGAAAATTTAACAATTTTCTTAAAGATATCCTTTTTGGCTCCAAGTTCAACTGCTTAATTAAAAATTCGTCTACTTCTACTAAAAATCACGATTTTTTTTAGAATATTAATCTTTTGTTTAAAATTCATATTTTCTTGCTGATAAGTAAACTGAAATATTTTTTGGTAGGTAACTATTTTTTTCCGAAAACTTGACTTCTTGATTCTTTAATAGAATTTTCATTATCATTGAAAAATGCCACTGTTGTACTTTTTGTTTATTAATTCGACTATTTAGCAGAAAAATAAATAATTTTTTACAATTCTTATTTTGATGTTGGAAAGTGAACTGGAATCTGCTTTGGATGAAAATTTAACTATTTTTTAAAGTTTGTTTTAATTCATCTCTTTTAAAAGAAATTTCATCTTTTAAAAAAATAAGAAATCAATTATTTAGTTGAAAATTGAACTGTATTTCAAAAGTTTTTGCTTTTAATTTTAAAATTTACCTACTTTAGCAGAAAGTACATCTTTCTTTGATAAAAATATAATTATTTGGTTGAATATTTAACAATTTTGTGGAAGAGTCATACTTTTTGGTTGAAAATTATGCTATTTTTAGAGAAATTTAATCCTTTTTTTAAACCATCCCGTTTAAAAGTCATACTTTTTGATTGAGAATTCTACTGTCTTGTTGAAAATTTAACTCGTTTTTATAAAATAAAAATTCAACTGTTTTAGTAAAAGTTGCATCTTTTTTGTATAAAAACGCATCAATTCGGTAGAGAATTCAATTATTTCTTAAAAAATTCATCCTTTTTGGTGGAAGAAATTCGTCGTTTTGGAATGAAAACAAATGCAACAACTAGATAGAGCGTGGAAAAATGTTGCTAAAAAGTCATCCTTTTTGATTAAAAATTTGTCTTTTTGGATTGAAAATTCAATTTTTGCATTTGAAACTGATTTATTGTTTGAAAAATCATATTTTTAGCGTCAGAAGTCAACTGAAATTTTTTTTAACACCAAATTGAGAAAATTTAACTATTTAGTGAAAAAAGCTTTTCTTTTGATTGAAAATTAGATTTTTAATTAAAAATATAACTTTTCCATTTTTTAGGATCGCTCTTTTATTGTTCAAAGTTCTCCTTTTTTGGTATAAAAATAATTTTTTTGGTTAGAAATGTCATTTTTGTTAGGTGAAAGTGAAGCCGTTTCATGGAAAATTATTTTTTTTACTAAAAAATCATAGTTTTTTATTTGCAAATTCAATTTTATAAAGAATATTCGTTGTTTTGCTCAAAGGTTTCATAATTAAATAAACTTTTATTTTATTTCCTTTTTGAGTGAAAAATCTTTATTTCTTGAAAATTCATCTTTTTGGTTTTGAAATTCTCTTTCTCTGTATAAATGTAATCTTTTCTCAGTAAAATATAAACTGCGGTACTTTTTTGTTGGGAATTTATCTTTTTAGGTTGTAAGTTCAGCTATTACGCTAAAAATGTAATTATTTTGTTAAAAGTTCAAGTATTTGGTTAAAAAAACCATTGTTTATAGCAGGAAAATTTTTTGTTAGTAAAATAAATAAATGAATTTGAAAGTTTTTAATTTGTATCTGAAATACTGTTTTATTTCATTTAAAAAAGATTCCATGTTAAAAGTATTGCAAGATTGAAATGTTGCTATTTGAATATTAATTAATGATCAAGGAAAATAAAAAATTAGTCAAAAAAAAGTGGGAATTTTGAAAGTTAAGTTCTCGGACACGCTGCCTAATTCTACTAGCAATAACTAGCAAAACATTTCTGGAAACTACAAATTATGTACTACAAGGGGGGGGGGGGGTAGAAATATTTTGTTACGGTTTATAACCGGGGGCCTATAACTTAGGTACGGTCCCTAAAATTATTTCCTGTTTATTTTCCGATTATGTCCTGGTTCCCAGTTAGTCGACACCCTATTTCAATATTTGCATTTGTATCTATTTCCCGCTATAGATGCATCCAGTCTTGGATAATTAGTCATTAGGGTTGACAGACCCTTTTGAGTGAAATGGCAAATTTCTAACGGAGCGAAAATAGTACAATCTGGCATGACATTGCACGAACTTTTCTCAAAAGTTTCCAGTAGCATGTCCTAGATTTGTAGCGAAGAGGAAAAGCAAGAAGGAAACTTGGACCAGTGTCTTGAAGTTTTGGTCTACCGAACTTCTAAAAAGCTTATGCACCTGCACTCTTCTACTTTATCTGACAGAAAACTGATTTTTCAGGAAGAGGTGGGACAATTTCATAAAATATTCACGAAAGACCTCTCGGAAATGAAAAAGAAATATCAAAATAGAGTTATAAAAAATACCACTTAATCTGACTCAGTGGTTTAAAATTCCACTTGCAGTAATTAAATGACAGCGCGATTTCTCATCGATAAATCAGGTTTTGAATAAAACGGGTTACAACTTAATCATAAAAGGGATAATTACACTTGAAATATCGAATTACAATGATTTCTGTGAAGTGATATAAAGGTAAGGACCCAATTGCTATTAATTTTCGCCACCGCGACCATTAATAACCATGTCCCATTATGCGATTCTTGTTCCAGAAATCAAAGGTGCGTAGCATCGATGTACATAAGCCATTTATCGCGGTAAATTCAGCAGTACTGGCATGTTAAAAAAAAAAAACTTTCATTGCCCGACTTCGCCTCGGTTTACTAGCGTAACGCCGTTTTACGATGTACGTTTTTGTGGTCGGATCGACAGGATTCGTGATCGACGCACCGCGCCGCATCCGCTCCGGCGCGAGCGGAATGTAGAACCTTATAAGCATTATCCTTATATTATGACTTATTTATTCGATCGGCATGCATATAAGTGCCTTCCGCCCAGACATCGTAAAGTGGATGCGTTTCTTACGTAAGAAGAAAAACGCGTGTTTGGCGAGACCGTTTTACGAGTCTCGCGAGCGCAGACTATTTTCATTTTCATTTTCATTTCCTCACCACGACAGGCAGACCGGCTCTGAATTAATTTTTTTCATTTCGCTAATGCACAAGAGCTATATTCACTTGTTACATTGGCGTGCAAAAAGCCCAGTTAAAATGTGCGATTGTATTTTTTTGAATGGACATAACTACATACTAGTCACTAGCCTGCAAAATTTTTCTAAAAGCTATTTACTAATTTGAACAAAAAATGAAATAGACTCCAGCTCCAAAGATACGAGTACTAAAGATACGAGTGCACCACAGATAGGAGCGCCGCAAATCCAAAGGAGCGAGCGACAAATTTTCCACTCTAACCCTACCCGATCTGAGGGTCAGGCGCGCGCAAGTTCGCACTGCCTTTAATTCTATGTGCGCGTGCGCGCAGTACACCTGTGTGCGTTCTCACGCATTACTCCCAAAATCTAAGTGTCACAAAAGTGGGAGCCCCATTTACGGTCGTATCTTTGAAATTCCCGATTCTCGAACTTCTCGCATCTTTGGGGTTCGAGTGTAGCATTAAGGATTTTGTAAAATGGTTAGGATTCGGGGTTTTATAAATTCAATAAGGACATATATTTTTAAATTGATAAAGTTAAATTCAAATAGAAGATAAACTAATACAGTTGATAAATCTTAAAATATTATTGGAATTTTATTGGCTAAGGAAAGTCAGGGAAGAGTCACGGATTTTGATAACATTCTTCCAAGTCAGGGAATACTTGGCTACAAACTCAGGAATTTTGTTAAAAAGTTGTATCTGTCAGTAGAAATTTAACCTTTTTTAAGTTTAACAGTTTAGTTAAAAATGCATATTTTTTTGGTTCATTAACTGTTTTTGATCAGAATTAAAATCTTTTTTGGCAATAATATTTACTATTACATTATTTGTTAAAACCGCATTTCCTTTTGCCAAAAATTAAACTACCTGCCTGATAAATATTTTTTAATAAAAATTAAACTACTTGGAAAAATGGTTCCGAAAATAATTCTGAGTGATGCTTCATCTCTGTAGTTGAAAAAAAAAGACTTTTTTTAAATCAATTCTTTTGAGGTTCGAAATTGTTTTTTATTTAAAATGTAACTTTTGGATTTTGTTTGCAAATTTTATTTTTCGTTTGATTCATCACTTTAATAAAAAATCTATCTCTTTTTTATGGCGTTGAACTTTTTTGTTAAAAATTGCTCATTTTCAATAAAAACTCAACTGCTTGGTTAAAAGTTAAAAAAAAAATACTAAAGTAAAAAAATAGGTAAAGCATCAGCTTTACCTCTTTAGTTGGAAAAATTACCTTTTTAAACATTTATTTGTTTAAGGTTTACAATTTTTTTACTGAAAATTTAACATTTCCATCTTTTTGTTGAAATTTTTTTTTGTTTTTTGAAAACACGTCTTTTTTGGTAGAAAAACTAATCTTCTTTGTTTGAAATTTCCTAATTTTTGGTTAAAAATACATTTGGTTAAGAAAAATATTGGTTGAAAATGAACTTTTTTGATAAAAATTGAGGCTTTCGGTATGAAAATACAACAATTTGAATAAACTTTTCTGCTCTCTTAACTGAAACTATAAATAAATCCTTTTTTGTTATAATTTATCTGCTATCTTGAATATTTGTCTCTTTTGCTTTAAAACTCAGCAGCTTTGATAAAAAATATTTTTTCTAAAAATACAAGTATTTGGTTGAAAATTCATATTTCTTGATTAAGACTGAACTTTTTTGTTGAAAGTTCATCTTTACAGGTTTGCACGTCAATTTTTCTTTGGCATTCGTTTTTGTTTGAGAATTAGACTATTTGGTCAAAAATTAATTTTTTATCTTAGAAAAGTCTTTTTTTAGGTTAAAATAAATAAATTTGTTCATTTCCGTCTAAACCTGCTTAACTGAATTAATGAAAAATTCCATGTTAAAAATGAAGTTTTTAGGTTACCCTATATAAACTAGGATCAAAGATTTTGCGATACATTGGTCATAATTTTTACCCTTTCTTAGTCTTAATTTACAAAGAATTTTCAAAGGACAAATTTAAAAGTTCCTTGTACTCTTTGTATTGATAAATAATCGTTTAAATAATTATTTTTTTACATTTTCTTTAAATTTTGGTTTGTATCACAACTTAAACTAGTTAGGTAATATAAAAATCAAAATGGACGATTCAATATTTATAAATTTGGTCCTATTATATATTCGTCTTAAATTAATTGAATAAAAAACCATTTTTTAATTTATATTTATTATTGTTTTTATTACTAAGGTGTATATTTATTTTCTGTTTCAGGTACGTATGCCTCCTACATTGGATTATTTTCTATTTAAAAATAGAATTTCAAGATCTTATTGGTATGTAAAGGATGGTTTTGTGAAATTTCAAGCCTGTTAAATCAAGATCTTTTCATTTCGACTGAGTTTTTCAGTTGGAAATTAAATAAAAATTTGTTTGAAATAATATTTAAATTCGTGGACTTTACGAATCAATTTCAGAACTGATTTATTATTTGTTAAACATTTTTTTGTAAACATGGAAGCTATAAAGATATTTAGAGCCTAGCCTTTGACCTCGATGAGGAAGTCCAAGATTTTATCCGGTTAGATCCTATTCTTTCAGGGATTTCCTTTTTTTCAAAAAGAAACAAGAATTTTCACCACTACCTTGCACTTTTTAAACCTTGCAATTTTGGATCACCCTACTATTAGAGTCTAGAAAACCTGGCTCCAGTCGATAATGGCTAAACTGTTCGAGGATCAATAGATCACCGAAGATCAACTCTGAGCCAGCTGACATAAAAAAAATTGTGAATAAAAAGGATCCTTTCCGGGCTTTGCAAAAAGTGATGAATGAATTTAAACGTCCTGGTAGTAGGCAAGCTGATATCTTTGTCCTTTTTTTGTGGGGTAGGTTAGGTCTTCTGCGTGCCCCAACGATAGTGCAGTTTATCATTAATCAGCCTATATACTGCATCAGACATCACGTGTCGTTACTCTTCGAACGCTAGTAGTAAGGGGCAACTGTAGCCCCTCACTACTAACTCTTCTCTTTTTCAAAACCGCATTTTTCACTTGCACAATGCATCCACCAATGAGAAAGAATTTTAAAATATTTTTTTTATCAGGTGACATTACTCTTCAAACGCTAGTAGTAGGGGGAAACTGATGCGTCTTACTACTAACACTTCTCTTTTTTAAAATCGAATTTTTTACTTGCACAGTGCTTCCCTCAAAGAGAAATAATTTCAAAATTAATTTTTTTTAATGAGTTCATTAATCCTGAAACGATAGTAGTAAGGCACAGCTGTTGTGCCTTACTACTAATAACTCTCTTCTTCAAATCTTATTTTCTACTTGCACAATGCTTCCACCAAAGAGAAAGAATTTTGCTCTTCAAACGCTAGTACTGAGGCGCAAGTGTAGCACCTTACTACTGAAGTTCTTTTTCAAATCTCATTTTTAATTTACAGCGTGCTTTCATTAAAGGGAAATAATTTCAAAATAAAATTTTTTATGAAGTGTTACTACTATTAGCACGCTAGTAGTAGGCGAAAACTGTTGCGACTAAATACTAATGCTTCTCTTTCGCAAAATGGCGGTTTGCACCTGCACAGTGCTCACATCAAAAAGAAATAATTTCAATATAACATTTTTTCTCATTAAGGTAATTACTCTAAAAACGATATTCGTAAGGCGCAGCTTTTTGCCTCACTACTAATGCTTCTTTTTTCAAAATCTACTTTTTCACTTCCATAATACTTCCACCAAAGAGAAAGAATTTAAAAATGAAATTATTTTTCATCAAGTATCGCTACTCTTCAAACGCTAGTATTAAGGCGCAGCTGTTGCGCCTTACTACTAAATCTTCTTTTCATAATCTCATTTTTTATTCACACAGTGCTTTTACTAAAAAATATAATTTCAAAATCAACCTTTTTCGTTATTAAGTGTCTCTATCTTAAAACCTCATTTTTCATACGCACAATGCTTCCACCAAAGAGGAGAAATTTTACTAGACATTTTTGTTATCAAGTATCGCTATTTTGAAAACACTAGTACTAAGGCGCAACTGTTGCGCCTTACTACTATTTTTTTCTAAAATCATTTTTTTACATGCACACTTTCTCCACAAAGCAAAAAGATATTCAAAGACCAAAATTTTTGCATCACATGTTATCACTCTTAAAACGCTAGTAGTAAGGTTAAACTCTTGCCCCTTACTACTAAGGATCCGTAAAATTTTATAGCTTTTCAACTCAAATTCTTTTTTGTTTAATTTACATATGTCGTGTAACATTCAAAAACGATTCCCTGAAATTGCACCGTAATTCTCAGTCTGGTCCGAACGTATTAAGCCGAAACCGCGAAGGAAATAAAAGAAAGAGTCAAAACAGAGAAAAAAAAGTATCATCGAAGCTTCGTTGTGTTTGCACCGAACGAGATTGCTTTAAGAGAAAAGAACTCAAATCCCCTTACCAGTAAGTTAGAAACGAACCTTGAGTAAGACTAAAGTTTTATGGCAGTTCAAAGTACTTTCCTCAAGCATGCCTCGCTTTTCAACAACTGTAGAACTCTCTTTTTTCATTAAATTAAAAATTTTGCACCATATTCCTAGGTTTTTTGATGTCAAAAATTATTGCATCTTTAACAAAATATTTGAATTTTCAACCAAAAATAGAATAGTTAAATTTTCAATCGACAAAAACGTTAATTTTCAAATCATATTTTAATTTTTAACCAAAGAGATAAATCTTCAACCAGAAATTTTTTTAATATAAAGTAATTCAAGGTTAAACCGAAAAATATAAATCTTCTACCAAAGATAAATTTTTAATTCGAAAGAACGACTTTTTTCACCGAAAATACGAATTTTCAACAATACTGCTGAATTTTCAATGAAGAGATATTACTGTTTAACAAAGTATTTGAATTTTTAAGAAAATAATTAAATTTTGAACAAAAAGAGATGAGTCATGAATCAAAAATATAGTGCTTTATAATTCAAAATTCAAAATTGAAAGTATACAACTTTTAACAAATTTTACATAAAATGTAATTAACATTTGACAACAAGAAGGCTTTTCTAACGATAAAGGAATTTTTAATCTAAAGGGACGAATTTTCTATTAAAAAAGACAAATGTTCTACAAAGATTAAGGAAATGAAATAACAAACATTTGATTGAATTTTCAAGCGAAAAAGATTAATTTTTTACGAAATACTTCAATTTTCATACTGAAAATATGAATTTTCAAAAAAAAAAAATTCATTTTGAAAAAAAAAGAATTTCCCAGAAAAAAAGGACTTTTCAAGCAAGAATTTAATACAAAAAGTTGAATTTTCAACAAAAAAGTTAATCATCAAATTAAGAGTTAAGTTTTGAAACAAATGTGATCAATTTTCCGTAAATTAATAGTGTCTATAATTAAATAGTTACATTAATGAAGGTAAATTTTTAATCAAATGGTAAAGTTTTCATACGAAAGTTATGAAACTTCATTCAAAAGCAGTTGAATTTTCCATCAAATAGTCTCAGTTTAATGCCAGAAATATGAATTTTCTATATGGCAGTTGTATTTTCTACCAGAAAAGTGGAATTTGCTTTAAAAAACATTAATTTTTAACAAAGATACATGAATTTTAATCCAAAAAAGTAACTTCAACTAAAAAAAGTTTATTTTCTAATCAAATATTTCAATTTTTAACAAAATAGATCACTTTAAACAAAAATTAAATTACTTTTCAATTTTAAATACAAATCTTTAAACAGAGACACTAAACTCATGATTCGTTCAAACCTGCAGGGATTTCGTATGAACATCTTAAGATCTCTTTTAATTCATTTCTAACTAATTGACCTCAATTTCTTAGAAGAAATCTTTTTATTACAAATTTGTTTGAAACAGAATGAATTTCAAAATTAGTAATTTTAGAAACGTATTCATGTTGTATTATTATTTTTTTCTGTTTGAAAAATGTAATAATCTAAATAGATAGGTTCAGAATGAACCACAAGGAAGAGAAATTCTCTAAAAAAGGGGGAAAGAGGGGAATAGGGAAAAAGTGTGCAGTTTTTTTTTATTACCGACCCCATATATAATCAATTTCATATAAAGTGGTCCTTCAATGTAAAGATAGCTTCTTCAGAAATATAATGAAACTTTTTTATGTACTCGGTAGTCTGTTCAGTCATTCAGATTTGAGGAGTGTAAATGAGCCTTTTCGTTTCACTAAAAGTAATTTCGGGCTCTTCGAGCCGCAACAATGCAGTGGTCGTAAATTTTCGGTACCCCTTTTTGCCCTGGTGAAGACGTTCGTAAATAAAAAGAGACACCGCCATTAATGTCACCGGGGCAAGGATGCCCCTATTAGTCGCTTTATTAGACCTGGGATGACGTTTTGCAGTGACCGCACGCAAGTTTCTGTTTTGACGGCTCGTATTTTTCGGCTCTTTGGGAGCGGGGCCAAAAATTTAGAGGCGGATTTCTAAGTATAGCGAGCGAAACCTCCCTCGCTTTTATTAAACTTACAGCTGGCCTCAAAGTCCCCACGTGGGAACCGCAATAATAAAAGATAAATAAAAAAAGAATAAAGCGACTTATAAAAACCGACATGACAGGGTGAAAATAATTCGGCTTGAGTAAGTCTTTAATTACATGCCAATTAAGACATAGCTGAGATATGCTTAAGACGTTTTTTAGTGTCTCGTTCCCAAAAAGGTCTTCTTCCTCCTCCTCCTTTTCTGCATCTTCCATCTACTTTGCTTTAAATTTTGAACAATGTTCATATTATTTATCTTTTTGGTGTTTATTTTTAGTTTATTGATAAATTACCTAACCACCAAAAGGTGCCCAAGTTTATACTATTTAACTTTGTACTATTTATTTTTTATCTATTGTTCAGTTTGTTTACCTGCAATAATGATAATTTTTGGATAGCAAATAAAACAACGTAGTACGATACATCGAGAAAAATTTTTTAGACCCACATTATTCTAGAATCTAGGAGATTCCTTCTCCTCCTCCTCTTCCGCCACCCCCTCATCCTCCTCTTCCTCCTCCTCCTATTCCTACTCCACCATCCTCCACCTCCACCATTCTCAACTTTACAGCCTTTATATAATTTTGTTGTATTTATTTTTCACCTATTAACTAAGAATTCAACTATTTCTTTGAAAATTAATTTTTTCGTATAAAGCTAATCTTTCTGATTCAAAAATCATCTGTTTGGTTGAAAGATTAACTATTCCGTGGAATACTTGGTTGAAAATGAATTTTTTTTAAGATTCATCATTTTAGTTAAAAATCGATCTCTAGTTGAAAATTGAACGATTTTGTAAAGCTTTTGTTTTGGGAATTAATTTTTGTAACTGGAAATGTAACTATACCACTGTCTGTTAAAAATTGATATTTTCTAGTTAGAAATGCTACTATTTGGTTAAAAATGTTACTTTTTTAAAAATTAATCTATTTTGGTTGACGATTTAACTATTTTGTTGATAATTCGTATTTTTTATTTAATTCGATAGTTTTAGGTTTAAAAATGAAACCTTATTTGCTTAAATATCAAATGTTACAGGTTTTGTCGAGATTTGATCTTGTGCTGGTTGAAAACTGAAATATTTCGTTAGTTGAACTATTTTGTAAAAAATCATACTTTTTGTGGTCAATCATTTCTGTTTAAAATTTAACAATTTGGTTGTAAATGACCTTTTCTATCACAATTTTATATTTTCAGATTGAAAATTCAACTGATTTGTAAAAAATTCGTCTTTTTTGCTTGAAAATTCAACAATTTGGTAAAAGGATGAATTATTTAATTGACAATTTATTATTTTTTTTAAATTTATATTGTTTATCGAAGATTCAAGTATTTTTATAGCAAATCTATATATATATTTAAATTGAAATAAAAAATTTTTAAATTGGAAATTTATTTTTAGTTTATAATTTGACTACCTTGTTAATATATTTTTCTCTAGAAACATAAATTTGTTTTTAGTGAAAAATGCAACTTTTTTGGTTAAAAATGAATCTTTTTGATTGAAAATTGATCTTTTTCGTTGAAAATTTAACTAAATGGTTAAAAGTTAAACCCACTTTATTAAAAGTTTGTATTTTTTTCGTTAAAGGTTGATCATTTGAATTGAAGGTTCATCTCTCTGGTTGAAAATTGGTTCAAAGTTAAATTGCTTTTTTAAATACTATTTTCGCTTATTCTTGATTTATTTTTGCAGTTTAAAATTTAGTCTTTTTTTTTAATAATGAAAGCATTCTGTTTAAAATTCCTTCTTTTAAGCATTATTTTCTTCAGTTTAATATTAACTTTTCGGATCGAAAAAAAATCTTTTTTGCTGACAAATCCATCTTTTTATGCAAAATTAAACTGCTTAGTTTAAAGTAGAACTAATTTTTGAAAAATCCTTCTTTTTTGTTTGTTTACAATTCATCATTGAAATTGACGATTCACCTTTTTCGTTGAAGATCTAACTATTTTGTTTGAAAATTTTCGAATTTTCTTTAAAATTCGGCATTTCTATTTGAAAATTAATCAAATTAGTGGAAAATTTCTTTCTTTTTAAATTTAACTACTAGGTTGAAAGTATTACCACTGTGTCAAAAACTAATTTTTCTAAAGAATAATTATTTTAGATGAAGGTTCATCTCTTTTGCTGAAAACTGAACTGTTCTGTTTTCGGTTAAGAATCTACATGTTTTAGATAAAAATATAACAAAATAGATAATTCAAAACTAATGATTTCATCGAAGAGTTCATAAATTTAGAACTTCAATCTTGACTGATTCCAATTTTGAGCCTAGAAAATCGTATTTCAATTTCTTAAAAAAGTACTTTATCTTAAAAAAAGCAGAGAAAGTCTATTTGGTTTGGAAATAATGTATGACCCGCATATATAATCGAGCTTATCCATCATCGGAAAAATAGATGAATCCTGATTGCAGGGATCAAGAGCTGAGCCGTTGAATGATAAAATCCGATAAGGGACTAAATTCCCTAGTATTGATGAAACATATTTCGAGCAATGTCTCTCGTAACTTGGAGGTAACTTGCCACCGAAAAGGAGCTTAAGAGATTAAAATTTTATATTCTCAGATTGAAAATTTAACTGATTTGTAAAAAATTCGTCTTTTTTGCTTGAGAATTCAACAATTTGCTTAAAAAATAACTTTTTCGTTGAAAATTCAATTATGTTGGTAGAAAATTCATCTATTTTGGTTAAAAAGTAAAATATTTATTGGAAAATGTAACTATTTGGTTGTAAGTTAACTTTTTTGTTAAAAAATCATATTTGATTTTAAGATTCAATAATTTGATTGAAAACTCGTCTGTTCGACTAGAACATTAATCTTCTTGATGGCAACATCATCTTTGTTGTCAAAAATTTATCCTTTCTGGATAAAAATGTACAATTTTGGTTGAGAATTAATTTGTTTTGGTCTAAAAATAAATGATTCGGTTTAAAAAAGAAACACTTTTTTAAAAAACCGTCTTTTTATTGAACATTAATAATTTTAGCTCAAAATTTAATTATTTGGTTTGCTAAGAAATCTTATTTAGTTTCAAGATAGAATCATTTGATTGAAAATTCGTCTATTTGTCTAAGGATTCAACTATATGGTCAAAAAAGAAATTTATTGTTTCTATTTAACTTAATAAAAATTGGTTATTTCTTGTTTAAAAATTAATTTTTTTAATGGAAAATTAATGATTTCATTTTTGATCGAAACCTTTTTTTTTGTTGAAAATTCATGTGTTTTTTTTCTCAAATTTTTTCTTTTAGATTAAAACCTCAAGTTTCACTTGGAGTAGAAGATGAAATGGGTTATATCGGCCTGCAAAGTTTCATGCGAATTATTTCATTCTCGTGATAAGATAAGATTTCGGCCTGACTCAGTTTTAATGCACTTTCCCTGTTCGTGTGGAGAATAAACGGTACCTGATCTTATCGAAAATTGTGACCAACCTGGAAAAATAAATACATTACACAAGTACATACGCAATAGGTAGTTCAAATATGTTCTACATAATATTGTACTTTATTTTATGGTCCTTCCAAGTCTCGGACTCACGCCACTATTGACACTTTAAAAATTCTTTTCCGAACTATTTTAAATCGAGATTACTTGTTCGAAAAAAGAGCGCGAAAAATACAAAAAAACTGCAGGAGACTTTCTTAAATTCTGCTACGAATGACCTGTAATAGAGATATCTTTGAGCTTTTCAATAGAATAAAGCACCTGCGAAGTTTAAAACAAAATGCAAGAATTTCTCCAAATTTTGTACCTCAAATTTGACTCGTGATCTGGCCTAGAAAAGTTGTAGCAACAATCTTAAATTTACACCAGTCTGATTTTGAGGTATTATCTTTAATTTATGATAATAAAACTTGAAAAATCTTGACGGGTTCTCAAGATACGTTCAAAAATGTCCAAGCGTTTCCGCGTCGAGTTTCAATCGGCGTAATCAGTGAGGCGAGTCAAAAGACATACTTGGGCTGTGATTTTAAGAAATTTCGAGAATTTTCATCCGATTTAAAAGTTTTCGATATTTAAATTAAAATGTTATCGAATATTAGAAATTTCAAGATAATTTAAGGGATTGCGAAGTATTTTAAAGGATCAAGCTGTATTTTGTCAGACCTACGTGATTTCATAGGATCTCCAAGGACTTTAAATATTTTAAAAA
Organism: Belonocnema kinseyi; assembly: GCF_010883055.1. Classification (NCBI taxonomy): domain Eukaryota; kingdom Metazoa; phylum Arthropoda; class Insecta; order Hymenoptera; family Cynipidae; genus Belonocnema; species Belonocnema kinseyi. Next base: position 60,506,563 of record NC_046660.1, read on the forward strand.
TTAGAATTGATTCCATAGGAACTTAAAATTTATTTTTAGGGGTTATACATTATTTATCATGGATTTTACCAATTTTAAAGGATATTAATGACTATATTGTATATATATTTAGAGAGTTTAGGTTTAGGAGTTTTTAGGAGACTTTAGGTTATTAAAAGAATTGAAGGGATTTCGAACGGCTTTATCAAGTTGAATAGGATTTTTTAAGGTTTCGGATGATTTTAAAGATAGAAAAATATTGATTAAATCAATTCGTCTTTTTTGGTAGAAAAGAAAATCCTTGACTGATTTATGGTAAAAATATTTTTAGGCTGCAATATCAACTATTACATTTTTTTGTTGAGAAATCGTTAAAAATTCAGTTTTTTATTAATAATTTATCATTTTAGTTAAGACCATATTTTAGTGGCGAATAATATTGAATTGCTTTGTTGAAAAATTCCTTGTTTTGTTTTTGTTTGTAAAAAATTAATTTTTTGACTAATATCATCTATTTCATTTTTGGTTAAAAATGATCTTTTTTGGTTGACATTGAAAGTATATGTTTCAAACATTACGTATTTCATTTAAAAGTCGTCTTAATTGTGAGACAATAAAGTTTTTTGCTAAAAATTAATCTTCATTTATTAATTCAACTGTTTTTTTAAATTTTGAATTAATTTTTTTTTTTTAGTTGCAATACGAACTTTTCTTTAATAGAAATTGAAATCTGGTTGAGTTGAAATATTAACTATTAGAGTTTTTGTTGAGAATTCATAATTTTTATGAAAAATTGTACTACTTGGTTGACTTTGTTACAAATGCTTTATTTTATTAAAAATTCGTAATTTTATTTTAAAGTACTTTACTTCGATTAAAAATTTGATTAAAAAAAACATTCAATACCTTATTTTATGGTGGATGATTATTTTTTTTCGTGAAAAATTCATTTAGCTTTTAGTTTAACTAGGACATATTAAAGTAGAACTACTTAAATAAAAAGTCATTATTTAATTGATTGATTTATCATTGAAGTTGGAAATTCATCTGTTTGGTTAAAAATTACGCTTTTCAAGTTAAAAAAGTGATCCTTTTGGTAGAAAATGCATGTCACCTCTATCAAATCATTTTTTCTAGTGGAAAATCTATCATCGGGCGGAGAATTATTATTTTTCAATAGTTATCTTTTTTATTGCAAATTCAACTGATTGGCTCAAAGTTAAGTCTACTTTATTATTCATTATTTTTTGCTTGTTAAAGATTTATCATTTGAATTAATGCTAAAAATTTATCCTTTTAGTTAAAAATTGAATTATTTCGCTTAAAATTCGTTTTTTTAAAGCAATTTTTTCTTTTGTTTAAAATATAACTTCTTTGATTAGAAATTATTTTGCTTGATTGAAAAATTTATCTTTTTTATTAAAAATTCAACTGCGTAGTTTAAAGTTAAACTATTTTTTGAAGAATAATTTTTTTTATTAAAGATTCAATAAGGAAGTTGAAGTTTCGCCTGTTTCGTTAAAAATCTAGTTTGCTTGGAAAGTCGCGAATTTTTTTAAAAATTCGTATTTTTTGATAGAAAGAAAGTAATACTCTTAGGGAAAAATTTCTTTCTTTTTATATTCAATTGTTTGGTTATAGGTTGAACTGCTTTGATAAATATACATTCTGCTTGCTAAAGATTTATCATTTTAATTCAAACTTCATTTATTTGGTTGAAACTTAATCTTTTTGAATGAAAATTTATCTTTTTCGTTGAAAATTTAACTAAGTGGTTAAAAGTTAAACCTACTTTATTAACATTTTTTTTTTTAAAGGTTGATCATTTTAATTGAAGGTTCATCTCTCTGGTTGAAAATTGGTTCACAGTTAAACTGCTTTCTTAAATATTATTTTTGCTTATTCTTGATTTATTTTTGCAGTTTAAAATTTAGTCTTTTTTTAAATAATTAAAGCATTTTGTTTAAAATTCCTTCGTTTAAGCACTATTTTCTTCAGTTTAAAATTAAATTTTCTAATTGAAAAACAATCTTCTTTGCTAACAAATCCATCTTTTTCATGCAAAATTAAACTGCTTAGTTTAAAGTAGAACTACTTTCTGAAAAATCCTTTTTTTTTTTGTTTGTTGACAATTCATCATTTAAATTGACGATTCAGCTTTTTGGTTGAAGATCTAACTATTTTGTTTGATAATTTTCGAATTTTCTTTAAAATTCCGCATTTCTGTTTGAAAATTAATCGAATTAGCGGAAAATTTCTTTCTTTTTAAATTTAACTACTAGGTTGAAAGTATTGCCACTGTGTGAAAAACTAACTTTTTGAAAGAATAATCATTTTAGATGAAGGATTATCTCTTTTGCTGAAAACTGAACTGTTCCATTTTCGGCTAAAGATCTACATGTTTTAGATAAAAATATTACAAAATAGATAATTCAAAACTAATGATTTCTTCAATGAGTTCATAAATTTAGAACTTCAATCTTGACTGATTCCAATTTAGAGCCTAGAAAATCGTATTCCAATTTCTTTAAAAAGTACTTTATTTAAAAAAAAGCAGAGAAAATCTATTTGGTTTGGAAATAATGTATGACCCGCATATATAATCGAGCTTATCAATCATCGGAAAAATAGATGAATCCTGATTGCAGGGATCAAGAGCTGAGCCGTCGAATGATAAAATCCGATAAGGGACTAAATTCCCTAGTATTGATGAAACATGATTCGAGCAATGTGCCTCGTAACTTGGAGGTAAATTGCCACCGAAAAGGAGCTTAAGAGATTACAATTTATGTCGAAATCCGGGCACTTAACGAAGGTAAAAGGTAACGCTAAACGCGATGTCCGTTACACTTTAAAGTCTTTAAACGTCGCGTCGCGTCGCTTTCGAAGTCTCCGCCCACGCGGAACACGAGGGTATGAATCGGGTATTGTTCCTGCAGATCCAGCCGATGTATTATCATTATTCATAAGTACGAACGCGTTTCTACTCGAGTTATGGTCGGACAGACCGAATACATACCCATTGTTGCTGGTGTACTTCATGCACTATGGAGTTGCCGTAAAACTATACAAACGATATCTTAATATCCCGTGACAAAGAGGACGATATCGTTTCAGATGGGATCTTTTTTATACCTTTTTATGTCTTGTCTTCCTACAGGACAATAGATTGCGCTCAAGTAGGTGATACACTATCGTCGGAAATTGTTGGCACGACCAGCACGTGTACGATCAAAAATCACTGCTGACTTTAAAAGGTTATTATATGTTTAAAAAAGAAGCGAGAAACTTATTTTAAAAGGTTTGGAAAGCTTAATGAATTCCGCGTCGAATGACGTCTGATAGAGGTATTTTTGAGCTTTTGAAGAGAATAAATCACCCGAGAAGTTTCAAAAGAATTGAAGAATTTATCGAATTTTGTACCTCAATTTCAACTTGTGACATGACCTAGCAAAGTTATTTTTTTTTAATCTAAAATTTATAGCACACATTCTCTGTAGTCTTATCTTTAATTTAAGCCGATAAGTCTTGAAAAATTTCGACAGGTTCCCAAGATACGACTACAAATGTCCAAGCGTGTCTGCGTGGAGCTTTAGTCGGCGACCTCCGCTGTCGACTGACCTCTCTGGTTACGTCAGTTCAGTTGGCGTAACATGAGAGGCCATTTGACAGTGGTGATCGCCGGCTGAAACTCGGATCAGACACGCTTGGACATTTTATATCATAACTTGGGAATGCTTCAATATTTTTTAAGTTTTATTAGCCTAAATAAAAGATAAGATTTTAAAGCTTACGTCCTGTTAATTTCAGTTTTCCCCTAATTTCCCTAAATCAAAGCACGAGTTAAATTTAAGGTACAAAATTCGAGAAATTCTTCCTTTTTATAACTTCTCTCGCTATATAAAATCTTTAAAGGGTCAAAACTGTCTTTATCAAAGTTTATTTCACACATAATTTAATAAGCTTACCAAAGGTTTATAAAAAACCTTCATTCCTTTTTTGAACAAGAAATAATGTTTTAAGCTCCGCAGAAATTTTTAATAGTACTTGTGCTGGTAGTACCGACAATTTTCGACGATATGGTCTAAATAAAACTTGAAGTAATGATTATTTAACATTACAGATCTCGGGTTTTTAATTTGAATCAGTCAAAAGTAACTGATTTAAAGTCAATTTTGACAGATTCCAATAATGTGGATTCGACGAATGACAAATCAGTTAAAAGTGACTTTTTAAATCAGTCAATTTAACCAACTAACCAAATAATGATATTAAATTATCCAATCTGTTGAATTACAATCTAAAAAAGGTCAATTAAAAAAAAATTAAATAGTTAAATTTATATCAAACAAAATTAATTTTCAAGGCTAAAATAAATTTTTTGAACAGAATTATTAAATTTGAACGAAATTGGAAAATCTTAAACTCAAACGATGGGTCTTTAACAACAACAAAAAATGTTTAAAAACTAGTTTAACTTCACATAAAGTAATTGGATTTTAAATAAAAAAAGAATTATTTTTTATCCAGAAGATTAATTTTCAAAATTAGAATTTGAATTTTAAACTAAAAAAATAATTCAAAAACAAGTTTCAAAGAAAGTAGTGAACTGCCAACTAAAATGATAAATCATTATCCAAAATAATGAATTTTTATCAAAGCAGTTCAATTACTAACCTACCGTAGTAAAATTTTTAAACAAATTGATTTTCTACGAAAGAGACGATCTTTCATCGTAAAGAGAAATGCATCTTTAACAAAATCATTTAATTCACAAATAAAATAAAAATTAAGAAAAAAGCAATAATTATACTTTCAATTAACAAATTTTTTTTCAGTCATCAACAAACCAATGACATTTTTTTGAAATTTAGTTTTTAAGGAAAGAGGTTAATATTTAGTTTAAAAAATTAATTTTTAACGTCAAAAACAACAAATTTTCAACACAGTAGTTAAATTATTAACTAAAGAATTAAGTTTTTAAAAACAATGTTAAGTCGTTGAAAAAAACAACTAATTTTTACAAAGTAGATACAGAGTAGAATATATGTTGAAAGGAATTTTCAACCAAATAATCGAATTTTATAAGAATAAAGAAAAATGAAATAATAAAAAAAGAAGAATGTTCAACAAAATAGTTAATTTTCTAATTATAAAAAATAAATTTTTCATAAACAATTTGAATTTTAAGCAAAATAGTTAAATTTTTAAACAAGAAGATGAATTTTCCATAACAAAAGATGAATTATCTACGAAAAATGGAATAGTTGATTTCTTAACAAGCATCATTATTAATAAAACAACAGCTGAGTTTCACGCAAAAAAGATTAAACGTCAACGAAATACATAAATTTTAAACGAAATAGTTTATTTTTTTACCAAAATAGGAAAATTTTTTAACAAATTACAACAAATGTTAACGAAATGTCTTAATTTTTAGTTAATGTTTTTTTTCGTTTCTAACAATTTTTAAATAAATACCTAGTTGAATTTTAGAACTAAACAAGATAAATTTTCAAGAAAAAATGGTACGTTTATATTTATATGGGGGAGAATTAATTTTCAATGTAAAATAAAATAATTTTTTACAAAATAGTTGAATTTTATAACAAATTGTCGAATTTTTAAGCCTAAACGATGAATAAAATATAAAACAGTAACATTTTCAACCCCAGAATATGAATTTTAACAAAAAAATTAATTTCCAAGCAGCCAGTTAAATTTTGAACAAACAAGTCTCATTTTTAGTTCGAAAAATAATTAATAATAGAAAGAAAAACAATTTTGAGTTAAAATCATGAATCTTTTAAAGAAAAAAAATAAAGAAAGTAGGTCAACTTTCATAAAAGGATTTGAATTTTAAATATAAAAATAGAAACTTTCAACAAAATAATTGGATTTTAAAACAACTTGCAAAATTTTATTTAAAAATTTTGACATTATTTTTTTTATTTTACTCCAGCATAAAGAGCACAAATGTACATAATGCGATGTTGTAAAATTAAGTATCGAAATAATGATTCTCATGAATATGCAACTATAGCAGTGAATTTATAATTTAAAGTTCCATATATTGTACGAATAACGTTAAACTCTGGATTAAGTTTGATAATGATAATGCTGGGTTGAAAGTGCCCTGCATGTTAATTTCAACTATAGAAATTTTCGTAATGTTTGTTTAACATTTGTAGAGTTTTAGTAGAGTTTAAATAATCCGATTTTGGGGATGAAATATTTAGCATGTTTCGTGATATTGATGCAAATTACATGGCTTCGTAGTTCAACAGGTACAAATGTTATTTATTCGAAATCCATTTTACGGAAATAGAGGAATAACAAAAGAATAAATTATTTTTGATAAAATTAATGCTGTTCATTGTACCATATTGCATTTAACATGAATAGATTTAAATTCGTTTTAAAAAGAAATTGATTTTTATTCAAAAGTTAAGCTTGCAAGCTCAAAGCTCGAATTTTTCAGAAAAGAGTTTAAACTTCCGCCAGAAAAGATAACTTCAAAAAAATAGTTCCATTTTTAAGAAAATAAATAAATTCTCAAAACAATTATTAAATTCTTTACCAAACAGTTAAATTTTCTACTGAACTCGATAGATTTTTAAACAAGAAGATTAATATTATTTACCAAAAAGACGAGTTTGCAAAAATATATGAATTTTCAACTAAAAATGATCAATTTTGAAATTTTCAACATAAAATTGCGTTTAAAACAAAATTGATTTTCTACGAAGAAGTATAATTTTCATAAAAATTAATTAATGTATAATCAAAGAGTTGAATTTTTTATTAGGTTGTTGAATTTTCTCAAAAAAAGTTTAATTTTCAACCAAAGACATTAATCTTCTACAAAATGCGTGAATTTTCAACTAAAAATGATACACTTTTCACCAAAAATGAAAAGGTTAAATTTTCAGTCGAAAAAATTAATTTTCAGTCTAAAAGATCAATTTTCAACTAAAATGATAAATCATTAACCACAAAAATAAATGTTTGATAATGTAATTCAACTTCCTACAAATTAGTTCAATATTCCGCACAAACGTGAATCAATGCAAAAACTATAATAGTTGATATTTAAACCAAACATGCTTTTCATTTTAAATCTAAAAAGGCTGATTTGAACTACAAAAATTTTTTTTTAAGAAAACAGTTTGATCCTTAAACAAATCAAAATTAATTTTGAATTAAAATGTTGTTTTTAGAACCACGAAAAAAAAATTGTAATAAAAGAGATGAATTTTCATACAACGAATACAAATTATCAAAGAAAAAAGTTTAACTTTTAACATAAATGTCGAATTTTCAACCAAAAAGGTTTTTTTAGTTCTAAACTCCCTTTCCTGTGTTTTCCCTCCCCTCAATTCCCCCTATTTCTACTCCTTCTCTTCCCCTTCTCCCCTTCTTCCCTTCTACCAACTTTCCCTACTTTTTCATTTCTTATTACTCCCCCTATTTTATCTCTCTTCTTATACTTTCCCTACTTTTCTTTCCACATTCCTGTTAACTTTCTCCTTACTTCTCCTACACATTAACCCTTTACTGCTCTGACAGTTGTTCCCCTTACTTCTCCGACTTCACCTCCACTTAAATTTTTTTTAATTCTCCACTATTTTCCCTCACTTACTCAATTCCCCAAACTTCGCGTGCTTATCCTCGCCTCACTTTCCCTACTTCCCCTCTACCAACTTTCCCTATTTCTTTCATAACTTCCCCTCACTTACTTTACTTCCCTCCCATAATTTTCGGAATTTCCTTTCATTCCTCTCATTTTCTCTACTTCCTCTTATTTTCTATTACTTCCCCTACATTTTCTAATTTTTTAGCACTTTCCCTACTTTCCTTTCCTCAGTACTGCTTATTTTCGCCTCATTTATTCTACATTTTACCCTTAACTGCTCTTACACCCTTTTCCGATACTTCACTTACTTCACCTCCACCCACTTTTTCTCTACTTCCTCCATAATTTCCTTTCATTTACTCTACTTTCCCTTCCCTGGTTTGCTCTAATTTCCTCTAGTTTACCTACTTTCCCTCATTATTTCTTCAACTTCCTATTCTCGGATTTCTCCCCACTTCCTTATTTTCCCTCTTCTAACTTCCCTCCTCCTCTCTTCCCCGTTTCCCATCACTTCCCCTACTTTCCTTCTCCCAATTCCACCGAATTATACCTCACTTCTCCTATTTATTATCCATTCAGTGCTTCTACACCCTATCCTATAATTTACCCTATATCCTCTACATCTCTTCCATTTATTACCCCTCAACTTATTCCTTCTACTTTAATGTGCTAAATTCCTGAAAAGGCAAAAAAATTTGAGCACGTATGAACAGCAAAGAAACTACAGGGAGAAATCAGGGAGCCAGCATCTTGATTTCGTTGCTGTTCCTACCAGATTAAATTTTTCTTGCTTTGATAAGGGTGCTGTATGAATGCCGAAACGTTGGTCAATATTTTTTACACATGTTCTTAATTTCCCCTTATTTCCCCTACACCTTATCCCTTCTCTGCCTCTACGCCCCCTTCTATCATTTTCTCTACACCCCCTCCTCTCATTTTCACAACATCGCCAACATCCCCTCCCCTCACCACCTCTCACTTCCTCTTCTTGGAAGAAATTATGACAGACTTTCTGTCTGTTGCTACGAAACTTCAAAGAATAAATCAAATTAAATAATAATAAACAAAAAATCATTTCCCACATTTGGGAAGGAAAAAACGTCAGTTTTTTTTTTATTGGAAAGAGATGATCTGCGGTTTGTGTAGAAAATCATGATATCATCTCCTGTTATTAAAGAGAAATATTGACTCCTGTCATTCGGTGGTTCATTCTCGCAAATCTCACCTTTTCCAACTGGCAGTTCCGCACAATAACGACTCTCGGCGATACGGAGTAGCGCCCTTCAGCACACCGTCGGCACGGAAAGCCCATCTTGATAGAGAGAATTTATTGCGAGGTCGAGATGTCCATTCCGGCTTTAAGCCACTTACTTTATCCTCAGTTTTTTTTTCATCAGAAGAGAACAGCTCGCCGCAGAGGCGCACGTTCGTGATCGCGGTTCCGAAGATTTGCTCTCGTCGGCCGCAGAAACCGCGAATGTACAAGTTCAAAAACCACAGAAATGAGGGCTACATCCATAAAAACCTCTACTTATTATTATTGCCGTAAGCGCTTTCGTTCCTGCTCGCCTTGATTCGACGCCTTGATCAATTTGTACTTTATTTATTTTATTTATTTATTTTGGTTCTCTTCCTCGTTTTGTTCACTCTTCTCTATTCTATTTTATTTTTTTATTTTTGAGATAGAGGAATAACTGGACAGACACCTTTTCAGGTAGTTCCTTCTCTTATCATGTAATTTTGTCCTATCTTGATGGGTTCGTGTACCCATGTCAATAGTAGAAACACAGCATAAATGCGCGACGATAAACTGATAAGGCCTCTTTGACTGGAAGAAGTGTTGAATATTCCAATAATCTCCTTTTTTCATTAAAGAAAGGTTGTAAAAACAGTTTTTTTTTAATACATAAGTGTCAAAAAGTAGAGCTACCAATTTTTCGGATTTTCAGGAGGATTCCAATTTTTAATGCTTTATATTATCGAGAATTTTAAATGGGAAGTCTTTTTAATTTCAAGAGTTTTTAAATAAATGAAACTTCACACAATTTCCCCCTTTTTTACATACTTCCTTTTTTTCTTGTTATAAAAAATATTTCCTATTTTCTCGTTTTTTTGGGGGTAAATGCGAACTGAGTTAATATTGTCCAATAAGGAAATCCAACTATTTTTGATTGAAGGTTAATTATTTTTGGTTTAAAAGTTTATTAATATATTTTCGGTTTACAAATTATCTATTTCGATTAGTTTTATATAAAACTTCTACTACTCCTTGGAAAATTCAATTGTTTCGCGGAAAATTCAACTATTTTGTATAAAAAATCAATTTAATTCTAAAAAAATGTGTATCTTTGACTTGAAATTTCAACCATCTAGTTCCAGTTACAAATTTTCTAAATTTTCTAAAAACTCGTCTACTTTTTTCGTAAGTTCAATTGTTATGTTGCAATTGAATTTTTTGTTGAAAATTCAACTATTTTATTTGAAAGTCATATTCTTTTGTTAAAAATTCAACTGTTTTCTTGTATATTTTTCTTTTCGAATACAAAAATTGTCCTTTTCAGTTAAAAATTCATCTTTTCTGGTATGAGTCATTTTTTCATTATTTTAAAATTACTTATTTAATTTGTCTTTTTATGTTGAGGTAATTCAACGGTTTCATTAAAAATTCAAAAGCCCAAGCAAAACATAAATGGAGAATCGGCTCAAGTTCAAAATGCATATTTGTTCTATTTTAATTTTAAAACGTTCTTCCAGAATAATTTTAAATTTTCCTATTTATTGATTGATTTTAAAATGTAAAAATTGAAAATTAAGTTTTTTACAACTTGTTGCATGTTTAATTAAACAAAAATTTTAATTTTATATAATTCTGATGTAAAATTATTTAAAAATGTATTTTTTTATCGTTAAAACTAGCATTATATTACAAGATTTCACTATTTAGTTGAAAATTAATTATTTCATTTGGTTATAAGTTAATAATCTTGATTGATAATTGAGCTTTTCATTGAAAATTCAACAGTTTGTTTCAAATATTTTTTTTCTCTCAACTGAAAAATCTGTCTTGGTTAAAAATACATATTTTTGGTTAAATGTAATTTTTTTTAAGTACAATTAAAATATTTTTTATTTAAATTTCTTCCATATTATTTTTCATGATGAAATGGTTTTTTTTGTTCATCTTTGCTAAAAGTCAAGCTATTTTGTTAAAAATTCATTTTCGGTGTTAAAGATTTACCTTTTTCAATTAAAAATTAATCTTTTTAGTTGACAATTAATTTTTTTGGTTTAAATTTAGTTTTTTAACTGTAAAAATTGGATAAAAAGTTAATTTAATACCAAAAAAGACGAATTTTTAAACGGAAGGGTGAATTTTTCATCTAAAAGGTTAATTTACTAACAAAAAAGATGAATATTTATTGAAATTATAGAATTTTGAACCCAAAAGATAATTTATTGAAATTATAGAATTTTGAACCCAAAAGATAATTTTTTAAACAAAAAGCTAAATTTCCTACCAAAAATGGCGAATTTTTAATAATATTCAAGAATTATCAACTAAAACGTTGAATTATTAAGAATAACTAAAACCAATTTTTTTAATTTTTAAGAAAGTAGTTCAACTTTAAAACCTAGTTGTTACATTTTTAACCTAAACGAAGAGTTTTTAAACAAAAAGATTAATTGTTGGTCCCAAAAAAAGTATTTTTATCAAAATTTAAGAATTGTCAACCAGAATTTATTAATATATTAACAAACACATGAACTTGTATACAAAAAGGCGAAAAAACTAAATTTTAACAAAATTCAGGAATTTTCAGCGAAACAATTTAATTTTCGACTGAAAAAGGATGAATGTTTGAACGAAAAAATTAATTCACTACCAAAAAAGACGAATTTTTAATAAAATTCAAGAATTCTGAATCAAAAAGTTGAATTTTTAAGAAACTAGTTTAATTTCAAACCCTGTTTGTTAAATTTTTAAATACAAAGATTAATTTTTTACCGAAAAGAAGAAATTTTTATCAAAGCTTAAGAATTCGTAACCAAAGGTTGAATTCTCAAATAAAAAAAAAAATAATTTTTAAACTTAAATATAAATTCACTACCAAAAAAGCCTTTTTTCAAAATGAAATTCAATAATTCTCGACTAAGAAGTTGAGTTCTCAACTAAGAAAGATGAATCTTTGAAACAAAAAGATTGATTTACAACCTAAAAGGAAGAATTCTTAACAAAATTCAATAATTCTTAATTAAAAAGTTAAATTTTCAACTAACAATAAGACTTTTTAAACAAAGAGCTTAATTTACTACCAAAGAGAGGAGTTTTTTATAAAATGTAGAATTTTCCAACCAAGAAGTTGAATTTTCAACTACAAACATAAATTTTTAAACAAAAGAATCATTTATTAATTTCCAAAAGGTTAATATGCGTGTAGCAATACTTTGACAGCCCCCCCCCCCTTAACCGTTGCAAACCAATGGTTTTGCGAGACACCCCGCCCCCCACTAAATTCTTAACGTACTTTATGGTCGATGCCTAAAACTTTTCCCTTTATTTTAGCGCCAATTCAAATCTACCGGAACTTTTACTTTTTTCCTTTCATTACTTCCAGCTGGAATTTTTTTTCGCGGTCTTGTTTTCGGTTTGGGCGCTGAGTCAAGTTTAAAAAAAAATCGTGTGGTTTTCGTGTAGTTTTCGTGGGTGAAGTAGAACAAGGCAGTGCGTATAAATTCCGAGAGTGCCAATGGAACCGCGACAGTTGGCGGGTTGTTGTAAAGCAGTGAACGAGGAGAACACAGAGAAACCGGCGAGCAACGGCCAATTAATAATAACGAGGAAGGCAGTTTTGGCGTTACGGAAAATTATCGCTTTTAATGCTGCATAGGCATGTATACAAATACAAATACACGCATCTATTCTGCTCGATTGTACTTGTTCTGGTTTTATTTGCAAAATACGAAATGCACGATCCAGTCACAAAATTTCCGAAACAAACGAGAAATTCGCTGGACATCCCCTGAATAATTAGTGTGCGGAAAATGAAAGTAGTCTGGCGATATTTGCGATCCCAGTAGCGCTCAAATGCCCCTCCGGAAAGCGATTGCCTCTTCCAACGAGCTTTTTATCCGCGGCCCTTTTGTTAAAAAGCCGGCCTACACAAAGCGACCAATTTTTCCCTGATTCCGATGAGGTCAACTGCACTTCTTTCATGTTTGCCGCTACTTTTTTTTAAATCGGTTTACGATAATTTTATTTTATTTAAGCTTGTATTTTTCGATATTATGTATTCGGAAATTCTATCTCATTAGGGTATAATCACTAAAATTCAATTTTTCTGAAAAAAAGCTTCGCGCTTTGCTTTACTGGAAATCGAACCTCAGAACTTTCGATTGCCACTCGGGTGCTTTACCATTAAGCTATTCGAGAGATGGAAAGAAATTTTTTTCAGAAATATTCGTATATTTCCGAAAAAGGATTTTTTCCTTCGATCTCTCTAATAGCTTGATTTGAAACGCATCCGACCGGCAATCGGAAGTTATGTGGTTCGATTCCCAGTGCAGTGAAGTAAGAAGATCTTTTTTGAAAAAGATTTAGTTTAACAAATTTTTTAAATTTATTTTGTATCTAGTCAGAAATGACGTTAAGCATTTTATGCTTTTTGAAGAGTTAACACTGATCGATAGTAACTACCTCTGATTATAATACAGATTCCTTTCGATATATTCACTTCTGAGATGTAGTACCAGTTTTTGAAATGTTTGAAATTTTCCAGTGCTCATCAGCGTTACTAATAAGTTTTGAGGAAACCGCAAAAAATAAAAAAAACTTGCTTAGGGACCTTATTTAAATTACGTGACAGATTAAAGATGGGGGGGGGGGGGGGGGGGGGGGGGGGTCAAGGCAGTTTGTTACGATTTGTTGCCTTAGCGGGGAGTTACTTTTTCACGCATGTACGTAATTTTTGCAGAATTAACAAGAACTTCCTCCTGAGGATTATCTTTTTAGTTGTAAATTGTATTATTTGGCTTAAAATTTAACAATCTTTTTAAAAATACATTCTTTTTATTTGCAAGTTCAACCGTTTTATTAAAAATTAGACTTTTTGAGTTAAAAATTTAACTCTTTTCGTATGGCATTAACTTTTTGTTTAAAATTCATATTTTGTTGCTGGTAAATTCAAAATTCATTTTTTAAATATAATTTTCATTTTTCTTGGACAAAAATGCAACTGTTTGGTCGAAAATAACAATCTGGTTAAGAAGTAATACTTTTAGGTTAATAATTGGACTATTTGGCAGAAAATTAAGTTATTGTTTTCATTTTTTATTTTATTATTGGAAAATGAACTGGAATCTTCTTTGGATACAAATTTAAACATTTTTTAAAGTTTTTGTTAATTAATCTGTTTCAGAAGAAATTTCACCTTTTTTTAAATAAAAATGTAATTGCTCGTTTTAAAATTATTCAACTCTTTTTTTAAAGTTTATCTTTTTAATTTTAAAATTCATCTGCTTTGGCAGAAATTACATCTTTCTTGGATAAAAATGTAATTGTTTGGTTGAAAATTTAACAGATTTGTTGAAAAGTCATACTTTTTGCTTAAAAATTCTGCTGTTTTCTTGTAAATTTAAGTATAAGTAGGAATTTTATTTTTTGTTTAATTTTGATATTTTGATATTGAAAAGAGAACTGAAATCTGTTGTGGATGAAAATTGATCAACTTTTTTAAAATTTCTTATTTTTTAAAATTAAAAACTTGTCTATTTTAAGAGAAATGTAATCTTTCTTGAATAAGAATGAAACTGTTTGGTTGACAATTAATTAAACTTTTTTGTTAAAAAGTAATACTTTTTGGAAGAAAAGTACTGTTTTGTTAAAAATTTAACTATTTCGTAGAAAATTCACTTTTTGTTTAAAATTTATATTTTGGTCTTGAAAAATGAACTGAAATATTTTCTAGATAAAAGTTCAAAAATAAGAAAAAATGTATTGTTTTTTTATAAAGAATTCATCAGTTTTAGTAAAAGTTTGATCTGTTTTGCATAAAAATGCAACTATTGGGTAGAAAATTCAACTATTTTGTTAAAAATTCATCCTTTTTGGTTGCAAAAATTCGTCTTTTTGGATGGAAAACTTTGGTTGAATAACTTTGTTAAGAAATAATTTTTTTAAAGATTTATATTTTTAGTTGAAAATTCATCTCTTTGGTTGAAAGTTTAATTATTTTGCTTTAGATTAATCTTTTTTATTTGGAAATTTCACGACTTATTCAAAAGTTGAAATATATTGTTCAAAAGTTATTTTTGGATTGGAGGCTAATGTCTTGGGTTGAAAATTATACTATTTAGCGGAAAAGCTTTTTTTTATGTAAAATTGAGTTTTTAGCTAAAATTATAACTTTTCCATTTTTTTAAGGCCGATATTTTTTGGTTGAATAGTCTCCTTTTTTGGTAGTAAAATAATTTTCTTCGTTCAAAATTTCTTTTATTTTGTGTGTAAAAATGCAGCAGCTTCATCGAAAATTATTATTTTTGCTGAAAAATTATGATTTTTATTTAAAAATTGAATTTTTGATAAGAATTTCTCTTTTGGTAGAAGGTTTAATAATTTAGATAAAGTTTTATTTATTTCTTTGGTGAAAAATCTGTATTTGTTGAAAATTCGTCTTTTGGGGTTTGATTTTTTTTTTCATAAATTTAATATTTTGTGATTGAAATATAAACTAGGAAATGTTTTGATTTGGAATTTGTCTTTTTAGATTAAAAATTCAAATATTATGTTGAAAATGTAATTACTTTGTTGAAAATTCAAGTGTTTTGTTAAGAAGCTATTCTTTATAGTAGAAAATACACATTTTTTCATAATAAATTAATAAATTTGAAAATGTTAAATTACAATTTGAAATACTGTTTTATTCCGTTTATAAAATATTCTAAGTTAAAACTCTTACAAGTTTAAAATGCTAGGTTTTGAATGCTAATGCTCAAAGGAAAGTAAAAAATTAGTCAAGGGAATTTTGAAAATGAACTTCTCAGAGATTCTGCCTAATTCTATCAGTAATAATGAGTAAACAATTTCTGGAAACCAAAAATTAGGAGAATTATAATTAAAATTAATTATTATGAAACCAAATTAAGCGCTTTTTAATCAATTATGTTCGAATTGGATTTTTGAATTAAAGTAAAACTTCAGTATGCTTATGGAAAATTATAGAATGAACTATTTTCCAAATTCATTTTGTCGAGTATTTGAAGGAATTTCGACTCTCGTGTAGGTGTACCGAGTACTCGTATAGGTACATTGCACTCGTATGTGTTTCGAGTTCAGGATACGGAACGCTGAATTTGACGGCTTAATTAAGGTTGCGGGAGATCCTCCCTTATATTTAACGGTCCACGGTATCTTCGTACCTCCTCCTTTCTTCTCACGTCTTCCTCCTTACAATCCCGAAAGTACCTCACCTCTGTCTATCCATCGTGATTCTCACCTTTCGCTACACATAAACCAAATTACCCATTCTAATTTTCCTCACAGATAAAGCCGCTAATAAATTGCTCTAAATTTTTGCATAGACCCTAGGCTGATTTAGAGAAAAGAATTTTTTTCAAAAGTTACATGCAAGATTAATTTTCTCAGTGCCCTGATTTATCCCTGAGCAATTATTCATTTTTTCTGACTACTAATATTTTATTAACAGAATAAAACAATGGGGAACTAAAATTTAAAAATGCAAATTTATTTATTTATTTCAACCGAAAAATATGAATTTTCTACCATAAAAATCAATTCTTAAGGACGAATTTCCAACTAAGTACAGTGAAACTCTTCTATTGCGCCGATTTTGGGGCTGGCGGTGGGTGGAAACTAACTCATTATATCCCGCTCCGCTTTTGTTCGTTCACGCCTCAGTGCTCGCCTGAGTGAGAACCGCGCACCCCGTCCAGCTCCTGTTACACCTACCTGCAACGCGGCATCAATTCTCGGAATGGCTATAGAAGGGAGGGCTATTGAAGAGTCTCACTGTAGTTAAATTATCTAACAAAAAAAAGCAAAAAACTTTTTAGATAACAATTCAATTCTCAAGCCGAAAAGCTCCATTTTTAACAAAAAGGATTATTTTCATAAAATAAAGATAAATTTTCAACAAAATAATGAAAAGCTAATTATTTTGTTGAGAGATGAATTTTAAGGATGCACAATACACGCAATTAGTCTCAAAAGTTACCTATCTTTAAAATGATTTATAAATTCGATTAAAAAAAGATATATTATTAATGTCTATAAATTTTGATAAAAACTTCTAAGTACACTTCAAAAAAAAATAGTTCAGGTTAAAGATGTTTATTAAACAGTAGTTATTTAAAGGTTTAGTTTTTCCTTTCCCTTTGGGGCAAAGTTACAATTTTTTTTTAATTCTAATGGTCAAGGCCTCATTTTATTCTACAAAGGATTCTCTAAATTTCTATTTGGGTTGATTTTTATTAAAAATATATTATTGAGAAATTATACAGTTATTATTATTATAGAAAATCATAGTTTAAATTTTAATCAACACCACCCAAATAGAATTGTAGAGAATCCTTTAAAGATTAAAATGAAGCCTTGATCAGTAGGATTAAACAAAAATGGTAACTTTTCCCTAAAAGGAAAGGAAAAACTAAACCTATAAATAACTACTGTTGAATAAACAATTTTAACCTAAAATATTTTTTTCTGAAGTATGTTTGGAAGTCTCCATCAAGATTTACAGAAATTATTAATAGACCTTTTTTATCGATTTCATCAATCCTTTTAAAAATAGTTTTTTTTTTTAAATTGATTGTACGTAGTGTACATTCTTAAAACCAAAAAGAAAGGTTTAAACTAAACAGAATAATTTCCTGCCAAGAAGATGAATTTTCAATCAGGTCAATTTTTCAACTAAAGAGACGAATATTTAACAAGTAAATGTCAAAACGAAAAACTAATTTTATCTCTATTGTTAATCTTTCAAGAAAGAGATGAATTTTCTATAAAACAGTGGAACTTTTAACTGAAAATGATTAATTTTCTACCAAATAGTTGAATTTTCAACAAAAAAGTTGATTTTTCACCCAATAGTTGAATCTCGGGAAGCGATAAATTTTATGACCAAAAGGTCGAAGTCAAATTAACTTTTAACAAAATACTTAAATTTTCAACAAAATAGTGTTTTATTTTTAAACAAATAGTTGAATTTTAAATCTAATAAGTTACATTTTTAACAAAAAAAGGCGCATTTGCATCAATATAAGTAGATTTTGTAACAAGTAGTTTAATGTTTAACAGATTAATTATTTAACTTAAGAGAGACATTTTTAACAAATTCAGCTTTTTTGGTCAAGGATGGAATGAAACGTTCATCCGAATTGTTGAATTTTTATGCCAAACAAGACCAATTTTTTGTATAACTATTTAATTTTCAACCAAAATATATGAATTTCTAACCAAAAAATTTTATTTTTAATCAAGAAAAAGAAATATGAAACCTCAGGTGTCGACTTTCCTCCCAAAGAAGAAAAAAAAATTGAAAAAGTTGAAAATTCAACTTTTTGGCTCATAATTCTTGAATTTTGTTCAAAATTCGCCTTCTTCGGTAGAAAATTAAACTTTTTGTTTAAATATTCAACTTTTGTGTTCAGAATTCTTGTATTTCGTTAAAAAATCGTCTTTTTGGTAGTAAATTAATCTTTTTGTTTAAAAATGTATCTTTTTTATTTTTTTTTTATTTTTTCATTGAATTTGGTTAATTGTTTTTTTTCAATAGAAAATTAATCTTCTCGTTAAAAAATTCATGTTTTAGTTGAAAAATCAACTTTTTGGTTGAGAATTTTTAAATTTTGTCAAAAAAATTTTTTTGGTTCAAAATTAGTCTTCTTGTTTAAAACTTGATATTTTTGTTAAAAAATTTAACAAGTTGATTCTAAAGTTGACCTACTTTCTTAAAAACGCATTTTTTGGTTAATGATGCAGTATTTTAGTTTTTTTGGATCGAAAATGGTTCTTTTTTAAACGAAAATTAAATTTTTTGTTAAAATTGAACTATGTATATTTTGTTCTTGTAATTTGTTGGTAATTCGTCTTTTTTGTATAAAGTTAACTTTTTTAGCTAAATTTCATTTTTTAATTTGACATCCTGCTGTATTGTATTAAAACTTTTAAACGAGATCTTGAAAAATGGGAAACGCTGAAATATTTTCAGGAAGCATGAGCGATACTAAAATCACTAAAATACATAAATGATTTTACTGAACGAGCTGCGGCTCTGGCAACCACTTTCAATAAATCCCTCACAAAGAGCGAAGAAGATGGATTCAGAAAGTGTAGAAACTTAAACCCCGAAACTTCATGAGACGCATGTTATAAAACAAAATTAAAAATCTGCCTTTCAAAAACAAAACATCGTGTTTCACACGTTTTTTTTAACTTTCCCTAACCAAATAACGCAGTGAAACTCGGAGAATTTGCTGGTTTTGGGGTTGGCAGTAGTGGGGAAAAACCCGAGAGAGTGCTGTTTCGGACGAGGCGCCATCAATTCCCGGAAGGGATATACCTGGGGGCGTTATATCCAGGGCTTTATATCCGAGTCTTAAAGGATTCAATGTAACTTTTTACAAGTTGATGTTTTTTTGACCATC
>NC_046660.1:60525938-60537302 GCF_010883055.1 Belonocnema kinseyi
TTTGTTATTTCTTCTTCATCTTTGACACCTGAAAATAAAAATAATTATGGAGAATAATGAATTTCAATTTTAAATAATGAGGCCGTCAAAAAAAGAGTGTTGAAACCGACCTAAAAATAGTTCTTGCAGACTTTTCTGTGTCTCAATCGCATTATTTGAGATTTACGACGATACAACATTCGTACGTACGTTTATCATGTCGACTTGCATACGACACGCTCCGATGACTTTTCCGTCGTAATTTGTGTCACATATGCTCCCGAGAAATCCTGTTTTTCGTGTTACTTTTCCGGTATTTATTTTGGCAGCTCATATTTTTGCAAGAAATTGGGAATTTCTCTAACAGAGTTAAACATGCTTCTCACTTGGCGCCCCTTCCAATTCACACAAAGGAATACCAATTAAAATATAATTTATTGGTATTTTTTTATGTGATGCATGTCTTAGGGTTGGTATGTAGAATACAATAGATTCCTTGACGGTGAAATTCGTATTTTCACTCTACAGGAAATTCAAAATTAAAAAAAATATTTTTGAAGTAAAAGTTTCAGTTTTCCGATATAATGTTTGAAAAGGATTACAAATGAACTTCAATGTCTATTTAAAATATTATTTTTTTAGCCTATATACGCTTCACAGCGTTTCCTCTATTTTTCTGTTTTTTTTTTTGTTTTTCGACTGCTTTTGTTTTAGTAAACAAAATATTATATTTATGTATTTTTAATTAAAAATAATCTTTTTTATTAATCATTCTATTATTTGGTTGGAAATTTCATTATTTGGCTAAAATATCAACAATTTTCTTGAAAAGTCATCCCTTTTTCTTAAGATTCATATTTTTGGGTTAAAAAATAAACTATCTTGGTAAAAAATTCAACTGTTTGGTTGAAAATAAAGTTTTCTGTTGATAATTAATAGGTTTAGGTTAAAACTTCAGCTGTTTTGTGGAAAATTCGTTATTTTGGCTCTTTAATTTTTTTTTAATTTAAAAAAATTCCAAGTTAATTTTTTTTTAGGTAAAGATTTATCTCTTTGGTTAAATATTTTATAAGTTACGTTCAAAATTAATTTTTTCATCTAAAAATTCAATGTTTTGATTTGAAATTCTTGTATTTTTTAAAAATAAATTTTAACTTTTTATTCGGAAAAAATTGTCTTGTTGAAAATTATATTTTTTTACTGAAAATTTAACGATTCACTTTTTGATTGAAAATTTATATTTTTAGTTAAAATTAATTTCTTTTTAGTCACAATTTAACTATTTCATTTTTGGTTGAAGATTGGTATTTTTTTACTGAAAAAGACAACAATTTGTCGCAAATTCTATGCATTTTTTTTTTTTAAATTTTGTTTTGTTCCAGTAGACAATGCATTTTGTGGTTAAAATTGTATTTATTTACGAAGAAACTTTATGTTTTTTGGGTAATAATTGCGAATGTTAAGCTAAAATTTAATCTGTTTTGGTTAAAAATGAATTTCTTAAAAGTGCAAATTGAACTATTCCATTTTTGGTAGAGTATTCAACGATTTGATTAAAAAATTATATGTTTTGTTGAATATTCGTTTTTTCTGACAGAAAATTATTATTATTTTTATCTTCTTCAAAATTCAAATTTTTTATTAAAAGTTCAACTTTTTGATTGAAAGTTGAACTAAATAATTTAAAACTTATTTTTTGCTTGAATATTCATCTCGGACTGAAAATTTAACTATTTTTTTGAAAATTCCTTTTTTTCTTGGTTGAGTTTTTTTAATTCAAAATTTAAATACACCGTTTTTGGTTGAAGATTCATCACTGATTAAAAATTTGACAATGTAAAAATGTTTTTTTTTAATGATAATAAATATTTTTACTGAAATTTAAATATTTCATGTTTCTTTGAACATCGATCTTCTTCAGTTCCAAATTCAACTATTTGTTTGAAACTTTCCTTATTTTGTTTAAATTTTGGTCTTTTATTATTTTTCAATAATAATCTTTTTTTTGCTGTTTGGCCTTTTTGACTAAAAATTCAACTGACAGGTTGAAGTTTCCATTAAGAATAAAAATATTAGGTTGAAAGTTCCTGTATTTGATTAAAAATTAATAGTTTGTTTGAAAATTAATAATATTAGTATAAAATTGATTTACTTCGTTAAAAAATATTTTTTTAATTTGAAAATTAATTTTTTCACCTAAAAGTTAAAGGAAATTGCTAGTTGCAATTTTGATTTGATACCAAATTAATCTTTTACATTGAAAGTTCACTTATTTGGTTGAAAAAAATTTTTTTTGTAGAAAACTAACCATTTTGATTTAAAATTATACTATGAGGTTCAAAATTCCATTAAAAATTAATATACTTTATTAAAAATGAATGAGTTTGGTGCAAGTTTGTCTTTTTTCGTCAAAAATTAATTTTTCTGATTGAAAATTGATCTCTTTTGTTAAAAAATTATTTTCTGCTTAAAGGTTCATCTTTTAATGAAAATTTAACTATTCCGTTTCTGGTTTAGCAATTATTTTTAAGTGGAAAATTCAATTGTTTATTTTAAAAATTCATTTTTTTTTCTAATTTGTCCTTTTTGGACAAAAATTGGTCTTTTTGGATAAAAACCCATCTTTTTGGTTAAAAGTTGAACTACTTTGTTAAAAATTCAATTTTTGTTTCAATATTTATCTCTGAAGATTTAACTATTTTGCTGAAAATTCGCTTCGTTCTTGCTTAAAAGTGTGCTTAAACAAAAATTGAACTATTTCGTTTTTGGTTGAAAATTGATCTTCTTTAGTTGAAAATTAAACATTTTAGTTGAAAATTCATGTATTTTGTTTGCAAACTCGTATTTTTTGGCCAAAAGTTAATCTTCTGGTTGAAAATTAATTTCTTTTGTTAAAAATTCATTTTTTGTTTGACCATTTATCTCGGATAGAAAATCTAACTATTTTGTTCAAAACGCTTTTTTTCTTAGTTAAATTTTTCTTTAACTGAAAATTGAACTATTCCGTTTTCGGTTAAGATTCATCAGAGATTAAAAATTGAACTATTTTGTTAAAAATCCGTTTTTACTGGTAGAAAATAAATTTTTATATCTGAAAATTTAATTATTCTATTTTTTGTTAAAAATTGAACTTCTTTAGTTGAAAATGAAACTATTTGGTTAAAAATAGCCCCTTTTGAACCTCCCAGTTCTCAGGAAGGGGTCTGGGTAATTGTCACCGTTGAGAAAGCAGGGCAGAAGGTTTTCCCGCAATAAATCGAATTAATACGTAATTCTTGTAAACGTCAATTGCGGTAGTGATGTTATCGCCTTTTTCACGCGAGAAACCCCCAAGTCGATTTCGCAGTTCAACGGCACTCAAGTCCCAGGAGGGTTTAAGTACACACCAATGAAAAGTAAGTACATCAGTTGATTCGTTCGAATTCTAGTCGTTTACTATTGATTGGCCCCGACGGAGACGACGCCGCGTATTCAATGAGTCCGATAATTATTTATTTAAGACACCAATGTCGAGTGATACAACCATACATTTTTCCCTCATCAATTTAGCGAGGGCCGCCTAAAATGAAAAATTTTGATAATAATGGGCCCGGGTGGAGAGCTTCACATGTTGACTTTGTAAAGCCCTTCGCCTGGGCCGATTGCTATAGAGATTGATCAGCGAACTGGGTCGGAGAAGTGGAGTGGGTTGCACGTGTCAATTATATAAACAACATGGGAATTCTAGATTTATATCAAAATTTAAAATAGTGATATTTTACTCTTTTACTAAAAGCAATTAAATTCTGCGTTTTTCCGGGTGCGGATCAGCCCCCTTTTTTTTTAATTCTTCTTTTACCCTTTTTTTCAAGACACTTCCTCTGAACTAAACTGATTTAATAGAATATAGTTAGAAAATCGAACTACTTTTGGTTAAAACTTTTTTTTGTGGTTAAGTATTTAATTATTTTGTTTAAAAACCAACAATTTTCTTAGAAGGTCATATTTTTTGGTCGAAAACTTAACTGCTTTTTCAAAAACATTTCTTTGTGTATTTTTTTGTTTTTTTTTGTTACAAAATTATGTTTTTTCATTCCAAATTCCACGAAGCTAATATTTTTTGGTCGAAAATACAAGTCTTCTGTAAATTTTTTCTTTTCTTTTAAACATTGATATTTATGGTTTAAGAATTTAAATATTTGGTAAGAAATTCGTTTTTTAAAAACTTAACTATTTTTATAAAAATTCTTTTTTCTCTCCAAAAAAACCAGTATTTTGGCCTGTGGTAATTTCTAGAGAGATTGATCAGCCAACTGGATCGAATAAGTGGAGTAGAATGAACGAGTTATTTAAATGAAAAGCATAGGAATTCTAGATTTTTCTAAAAATCTGAAATAGTGCAATCTTACCAACTTACTAGAAGCAATTGCATACCGTTTTCTTCCGAGTGAAAATTAAATTTTTTTGGGTTAATATTTAATAACTTTGTTGAAAAATTCTCTTTTTTCTTGGAAGGTCATCTTTTTTTTATCGAAAATTCAACTCTTTTGTTAAAAATCTTCCTTTTTAATTTTAAAAATGAACTATTTGGTCAAAAATCAGACTATGTTTTCGAAAATTTAATTATTAGTTTGAAAATCCAACTATTTTTTACTCACGTATCTTTTTTTGTTCCAAATTCAAATGATTTTTTCGAAATTTATCTTCTTGGTTCAAAATTCAACGAAGCTAATATTTTATGATCGCAAATGAAACTGCTCTGTGAATTTTTTTGTTCTGAACACTGATATTTTTCGTTTAAAAACGTAATTATTCTGTAGGAAATTCGTTTTTTTTTTTGTTTGAAAATTCAACCGTTTTGTTAAAAATCTTCCTTTGTAAGTTTAAAAATAAACTATTTGGCGAAAAATTCAACTATTTTCTTGAAACTTTAATCATTGTGTTGAACATTTCTTTGTTTAAAAATGCATCTATTTTCATCCGCATTTTGTTTCTTTCTCCAAAAAACCCAGTATTTTTGTAAAAATCCAACTATTTGGTAGAAAAATAACTTCTTTTTTTTTAAATTACCTTTGTTCTTCAAAATTCTTATTTTTTGCTCGAAAGTTCAATTTTTTGTAGAAAATTAATTTTTCACAGTTGGAAATTGAACTGCTTTATTTAAAAATGATTTTTTTTATTGAAAATTTATATTTTCAGGTTGAAAATTAATTTTCTTTACTGAAAACTAAACATTTGGGTTAAAAATTGGTCCTTTTTTAGTTAAAAATTCGTCTTTTTTGTTCAAAAAAGCATTATTTTGTGTAAAATTGAACTACTTTTTAAATATTTTTTTCGTAAACATTACCTTTTTTAATCCGAAAATTAACTATTTGATTAATATGTTTTGTTCAAATTTAAAATTTACCTTATCTTCCAGTTGAAGATTTATAATTTCCATTGAAAATTCATTTCTTCTGATAGAAATATGATCTCTTTAGTAAAAAATATAAATATTTGTGTTGAAAGCTAATTCTTTTGAGTCCAAAAGTGTACTATTATATTTATGGTTGAGAGTTAATTTTTTTTGTTGATAAAATTTCATTATTTTGTTAAAAATTTAATTTAATTTTTAAAAAGTTAACAATTTTTTAGAAATTTATTATGTTTGCCTTAAAATGAAAGAATTTTTTTTTAATTTGAGCTTTTTTTCATCATTCGTTTTTCAGGATACAAATTTCACTGCTGTTTTTTAGAAAATTCATGTTTTTGGCTTTTGAATATTCAAAAATTTTAGAAAATGTAACTATTTTATTTGATAATTCATCTATTCTGTTAAAAGTTCATATTTTTGGGTTGGAAATTCAACTACCAATAGCAAATTAATTTTTTTGTTTTGAAATTTCAACAATTTGATGGAAAATCAACCCGTTTATTGCAAATTAACTTTTTTGTTGAAAATTCATATTTTCAACTAGAAAATTATGTTCTTTTGTAGAAAATTCTTTGTTTTTTTTTGTTTTAATTCATATGTTGGATTGAATTTAAATGTTTTTAAAAATTAAAATCTAAGTTGGTTGTAATATTAAATATTCTATTTTTGTTGAGAATTCATCTTTCTTAGTTGAAAATACCAACCTTAATTTTATATAAAAACAAATATATTTCTTTGTTTTGAGGAGCATTTTTGGCTGTTTAGTCAGTTGTTATTCACGGCTTTCGATTACAAATTAGTAGATTAGAAATTCCCAGAAAGACTATAAATTGAACTGGCTGGTCAAGCTGTCAATAATTCATGTTAAATCGCCTTTTGCTTTCAATCACGAGTTAAAATGATAATTCCCAGCGCGTAAAATCGGGGATTAAGCGGACAGAATGAGGTGTCTCAAATACTTAAATGCAAAGCAATAACATACTATCTTTATACACATATACACGTCAGACTAAAAATTTTTTTTTGGCCTTCGTTCATATTTCCTCTGGGTCTGATCCGGCCTCTCGGCTGAGAAATTTTCCAAATACTTATATTTATGGCCCCGTTCGATAAACGCGTTCCAGGTGCTTGTCTTGAAAGCGGGAGCGACTGGTTCTGCACATTTATTCCCCCTTAAACACTCTATGGGTGGTAAATCTCGACGATTCGTAGGCGCTTGACGTCCACCGTATCTGCACACTTTTTGCCTATACTACGTAGTCCAACCAACCCGCAGCGACGTCTCATTCTTTGATTTTCAATCAACATCCGCGACCGAGAAATCCTAGCATTCTCCACCACCTCAGCTGATCGTCGTTAAATCTCCCATAAATAGATGCCAACGTGACTCAATGTGCGGCTATATCAAATCAAGATAGAGATCATTTTGTTAAGGAATTAACTTTATAACATCTTACTCGATTCACTTATACCTTTAATTCCATTGAAACCGCGAAGGTACCTATCAACTTCTGGGGATCCGAAAAAGAATAAAAAAACTACTGTCTCAATAGCGCTTCTTGCCCAGTGAATTTAAAAACTTGGAATCTACTTATGATCGCAGTAAAATGGAAGTTTTTATTATTTATGGGAGCGTGCATTAATTTTATGGGATCATGCTTTGGGAGCGTGCAATAATTTTATGGGAGTGTGCATTAAAGGTATGGAATTTTCTGTGTGTGAAATTGCGGGTTTGTTTGAAAAAAATTGTTACTAGTTGATCATTCAAAGTATTGTCTATCGCTAGCCCCTACGTTCTTCCATATTTTGGGCACTATATGGATACCACGTCGGAAAAACGACTCTTCTTTTGAAGCTTTCCACGAATCGACCCATTTTTTAGCATATTCATAAGAAGCGAACCGTTGCTCAGACAGACCATGAATCATGGATCGGAAGATATGGTGATTAGGCAATAGGATGAAGAAACCCTTTTCGTTTTTAAAAAATCTCCTTTCCACGTCTCTTGACTTTAGTGAGTACGACGGCACCCAATTTCCTTGTTTTTGACCATACTCAGTCTTTTTCGGATGGCCTGGGCGTTTTTTGTCCTCCGTGCCGAAATTGCTAATTTTAAATTTTTGATACCAGTATTCACACGTTTTAAGTTTTCAAAATCAATCGATGACTTTCAGCAGCACTTTTCTTCGAATTGTAAAAGAAAAGTAAAACTTCCCGCAAATACTCCTTTTTTGGTACGTAAGCCCACATTTTTAATGCTATAAGAACTATGCCGTTCACACTTTGGTAAAACTAGACCTAATGAAAACTATAGCCACATTATAGGGCTTCGACATGCAATTAGTAACAATATGCCTCGATTCGATATAGTGCACGTAACGCCATCTCGTAGAAATTCCGCAAAATTAATGCAGCACGCTCCCAAAAAATAATTTTGGTCAAATTAGAAAAGTGATTTCTATTTTATCTACGGTCATGGGACATATACGTGTGTTCATTAGGCTACAGATTCACTTAATCATTTAAAAAATCAACTGCTTGTTTAAAAGTTAAACTAATTTATTAATTTTTTTTAAATCATCATTTTAATTAAAAATTCATATCTAGTTGAAAATGTAACTACTTTATTGGAAATAAATTTTGTTATCAAAAAATTTAACTATTGCAATACAAAATTTCACTATTTTGTTGAAAGTGAGTTTTTGTGTTGAAAAATTAAATTTTTGGAAGAAAATTGAATTTAAAAAACATTTTTTTCTCCCTCTTTTTTCAATGGTTATTTTTGTCTCTAATAAGCCGAGAAGTGAGGTTGCTTAAAAGTCTGTTTTTTAATCATGAATATTTTTTATGCTTTTTTGGCAAGTCAAATTTTTTAATAAGGAAATAAATTTCTGTTTGATTTTAAATTAAAAATGTATCTTGTTTTAATGGAATTTCAACTATTTGGCTGAAAATATACACTTTTATTTAAAAACTCAACTATTTGTTTCAAAATAGATTTGCTTTGTGGGAAATTGGTCTATTTTATAGAAAATTAATATTTATGTTGAAAAATTCCTCTCTTTCACAAAGATTTAAAATATCCCAGTTGAAAATTCATCATTTCATTTTCACATCTATCCGTTTGGTTACAAATTAATTTCCTAAACGGCAAATTCGACTATTCCATTTTTAGTTAAAAACCGATCTTTCCTAGTTCAAAATTCAACAGTTTCACTAAAAATCGTTTTTTGTTTTTTAAATAAAATTGATGTATATTGTTGAAAACACACGTATTTTGTTAAATAATCAATTTTTTATAGAAAATTAACTTTTTCTTTGAAAATTAATCCTCTTGTTTCTTGTTGGTTGAAAATTCCAGTATTCCAGTTAAATATTTATGATTTTAGACCAAAACTCATCTCTTGGGTTGAAAATGAAATTAATTGAAATTAAGTTAAACCGTTTTGTTAAAAATTATTTTAACTTTTTAATTATTTACAATTATTTTTTAGTTACAAATTTTTTGTTGTTGTAGAAATCAATGTTCTGGGTTTATTATAATGTTTTATTTCGATATTCATCACCTTAGTTACGAATTGATCTTTCTATTTTGAAATAGAACTATTCTAATCAAATTTTTACAATTTTAGATGAAATTTAATCACTTTGTTTGAAAATGAGATTATTTTTTAAGTTAGTTTCTTTTCCTAAATGTCATTTTTATACTGAATATTTAACTTGTTTCACGCGAATATTGAAAATTATGTTTTTCTTTGAGAGTTAATCTTCTTGTCTAAAAATTACTCTGGTCGGTTAAAACTAAAGTATAAACTAATACTAAAGTATTTTAGTTAATTATTTATTATTTTAGTTGACAATTCATCTTTTAGGTTGGAAATAAAATTGTTTGGCTAAAAATTGAACTCATTTTTTAAATTTGTTTTAAGATTCAACAAATTAATTAAAAAATCATTTCTTGAGTTGAAAAATGACCTATTTGATTGAAAAATGGTTTTTTCTTTGGATGAAAAGGAATCTTTTTCCGAAAATTTAAATATTTGAATATTTCATAATCTTAGCTAAAAATGTATCTGTTGGGGTAACATTAATTCCTTTAACTTAACATTTAATTATTTAAGTTTTGGTTGACAATTTATCTTTTTTTCAGTAAAAATTAGTTTTTTTTTATTTCGAAAATTTTGAAAATTAATCTGTTTTCAAAAAATTCAATTATTTTAGTTAAATATTCATCATTTCAGTTGAAAATTTATCTTTTTGTCTTAAAATTCAACTATTCTAGCTAATTTTTCTAACTGGAAGTTTAACTCCATTTTTGTTGAAAATTGATATTTTTTAGTGGAAAATTGAAGTATTTTCTTTCTCTTAATTTAGTTATTTTGTAATGTTTCGCTCTGTTGTGTTAAAGGGTGTTCAGAATGAGCGTGATAAATTAAAATCATTTTTTGAATTTTGCCGCAAATATGAATAATTTACTTGTAATTGGCCGAAAAACTTGGAAAACTTGACCGGGAATTTGGAATCGTCCCCCGAATCGCCTGTCTCTATAAATAAATATAAATATATAAGTGTATGTGTACATATATATATATATATATATATATATAAAGAAGGATTTTTTGACTGAGTAAATATAGCATGAATAAGAGAAGTCATTAAAAGATTTGTCAAAGGATTTGTTCTTCGTCATGTTCGTTTAATCTTTTGAAGAGGTCGTCATTTGGAGCAATGCGTTAACTCTTGCGTGTAATCGTTCCTTCTTGCGTCAAGCGGAAGCGGTGCGAAACAATGGGATGTTGGATTTTCAACGGTGGATTCTAGCGCTCCACGTCAAGTGCGAGTGGCTCGAGCCCGCTCCAGCCAGTCCTTCCTTTCCTTCGGGATATATCCATCCATGACTCTTATCCTATCCTATATCGTATATACCTATCCTAGGGTGTTAATGGTACTCGAGGCCGCGGGCCATCCATCACTTTGCTTGAAATCTCTACCATACATATGCGAACCTGTGTACATAATCTATCTATGGTGTCTCTATCCGAGTACAATGCCATGCTCTGTTCGCGATGCTCTTGTGAATCTATTAGCGAGGATAGGTTACATTTTTTTCAAACGATAGGTATTTTCTATTTTTATAAATGTGTGCCACGATCCTTCAAATGAAAAGATTGAAAAGAGGTAATCTCCATCTGCGTAGCAATGTAGTATAGTAGGAATAGACTGTATGGCTGTAGCAATCTAGTTTAGTAGGAATCGACTACATTGTTTCTACTTCTATTACTGTAGTCGATCCTTCATATGAAAAGTGGTAACCTTCATCCTGATAGTAATGCAGTATAGTAGGAATCGACTACACGGTTTTAGCAATGTAGTATAGTAGGAATCGACTACATTGTTTCTACTTCTATTCATGTAGTCTATACTGCATTTGAAAAGTAGTAACCTTCGTCTTGGTAGTAATGCAGTATAGTAGGAATCGACTGCATTATTTCTACTTCTATTACTCAAGATGATCCTTCATATAAAAAGTGTTAACCTTCATATTGGTAGTTATATAGTATAGTAGGAATCGAATATATGGCTGTAGCAATGTAGTATAGTAGGAATCGACTACACTGTTTCTACTACTATTACTGTAGCCTACGCTTTATATGAAAAGTGTTAACATCCATCTTGGTAGAAACATAGTATAAGAAGAATAGACTGTATGGCTGTAGCAATCTATTTTAGTAGGAATCGACTACAATGTTTCTAATTCTATTACTGTAGTCGATCCTTCATATGAAAAGTGGTAAGCTCCATCTTGGTAGTTATATAGTATAGTAGGAATCGAATATATGGTTGTAGCAATGTAGTATAGTAGGAATCGACTACATTGTTTCTACTTCTGAGAGTGTAGTCTATCCTTCATATGAGAAGTAGTAAACTTCGTCTTGGTAGTAATGTAGTATAGTAGGAATCGACTACACAGTTGTAGCAATGCAGTATAGTAG
>NC_046660.1:60537402-60567659 GCF_010883055.1 Belonocnema kinseyi
CGAATATATGGCTGTAGCAATGTAGTATAGTAGGAATTGATTGCATTATTTCTACTTTTATTACTCAAGATGATCCTTCATATAAAAAGTGTTAAACTTCATCTTGGTAGTAATATAGTATAGTAGGAATCGAATATATTGTTGTAGCAATGTAGTATAGTAGGAATCGACTACATTGTTTCTACTTCTGTGAGTGTAGTCTATCCTTCATATGAGAAGTAGTAAACTTCGTCTTGGTAGTAATGTAGTATAGTAGGAATCGACTACACAGTTGTAGCAATGTAGTATGGTAGGAATCGACTATATTGTTTCTACTTCTATTACTGTAGTCTACCCTTCATATGAAAGGTGTTAACCTCCATCTTGGTAGTAATATAGTATAGTAGGAACCGACTACATTGTTTATATTTCTATTAATGTAGTCATCAAATCATTTTTCAAAATTACTTGTACATATATTTCAATTTTCACTGGAGTTAGTTTAAAATGTAAACTGAAGAAATAAACGAAATTTTTTAGAAATGCAATTTTGAGAATGAAGTAAAGTATAAAATAAAAATAATTTATATTTTTTAATGAAAATCATTTTTTAAGCTTTTTTATCCTGTGAAATGATTAATTAGTTGTAGTTGATTACTAGATCCAACAATCATTAATTGATTATTTGTATTTAGGTTATGTAATTAAATATTGGCTATTATTTTTATAATCAAATTTATTTTTTGTTCAAAATATCGCCATTAAAATAATTTTTTTAATGTTTCTGATACTGGAAAATGTATATATCAATTCAATTTTCAAAATTATATGTACATACATTTAAATGAATATAATTATTAAATGATTTTTATTTTCTTTTCTCATTAGTTAATTATTAATCGATTCTGCTAATATTTATATTTTCTGAAATTAGTTAAAAGCTTATAATTAATTTAATTTATGCAAATACAAGTTTAAATTTAAAAATATAGAATGATAATTATTTGAATGTTTCTAAGAAAATAATTTTTTAAAGCTTTAAATGATTTGTATTTTCAATAAAAATAATGGATAAATGCTTTTTTTCAAATGATTGAATATTTATTTATTAATCATGTTAAAACTTAAATTTTCTAGAACTATTTTAAAAGAAAGAAAAATATTCAGAAATTAAGTTTCGAATTGAAAATAGTTGCTTTAGACTTTTTATGTTTTGAACTATTTAATTAATTTTTAGCGGATTAATTTTGACCGCAATATTGAATTACATAAATATTCAATTTAAGATATTTTAAATTAAGTAATATAAATTCATTATTTACTTTCAGATTACGTAATTCAATATTAGTTATTGCTTTCACAATCATGTTTATTTTTTCCTTAGAATACCTCTATTACTGTAACACAATTTGTATAATTTTCCTGATGCTTTTAATGTGAAACGAGTATATAAATTCAATTTTCAAAATTATAAGGGAATAATTTCCATTGTTTCGAAATTAGTTTTGAATGTTATTAATAAACTAAATATATAGAAATGCAGTTTTAAATTAAAAGAAAATATAATTTAATATAATAAAATTTTTTTATAAATAAGAAATAAATTTCCACAAAAAAAAAATAAATTTTGAATCTAAAAAGACGAATTATATACCAAGAAGAATGGATTTTTAACCAAATCGTTGAAAGTTGAAAGTGCAGTTGGCCTTTCAAAATCAAAATATTAATTTTCTAACAAGAAATAAGTTTTTTCGAAAACAATCAATTTACAATCCAAAAGACGAAATTATCGAAAAATAAATATTTAATTTTTAAATGTTTAAAAGAAATCTAGAATTTCTGAAAAAATTTTAACAATAATTTAAAATTTGAAAAATGTGAAACAAGATGTTAATGTTTTAGGATTTTGAAATAAAATCTTTAAGCATTTCAAGGATTTCTAAACTATTTAAAATAAAAATAATTTAACTTTTAATTGAAGAAGTGATTAGATTAAGATTTATTGAATCTTCTATTAAAATATTAAACTATTTTCAATACTTCTTGCCTGACAATATTAATTCTCCAGTGCTAGAAAGGGTCCTCGGGACCTGGGCGTTTTTTTAGAATTATTCTTTTCCAAAAAGAATTCTTGGTTTTTGCAAAATGTTTATTATAAGGAATTAATTTTCATATCTATTTTTACGAATTTTAATTTTTGCTAGATTCTGGTCTACAATTTTTAAAAAAATGGAGCTAAG
The DNA here is from genome assembly GCF_010883055.1 of Belonocnema kinseyi. Classification (NCBI taxonomy): domain Eukaryota; kingdom Metazoa; phylum Arthropoda; class Insecta; order Hymenoptera; family Cynipidae; genus Belonocnema; species Belonocnema kinseyi. The sequence goes on from NC_046660.1 coordinate 60,539,622, forward strand.
TCTATTTAAGCTGAAGGTATTTCAGTTTGAATTTTGCTCGGGTCTACTGGACCCATTCTAGGTTAAGAAACCGGAAAACTGTTGTTTCATAAAGAAATTAAATCAAAAAAGCACATTAAAATAAATAATTTATTTATCTAAATTTAATTTTTATAACATCAATATACAAGATGTAATTTAACATCAGTAGTGTATTTTTTATACATTTTCTCGGATGTTTCTAGAGTTTTTACAGATATTTTCATTGGTTGTTTGAATAAAACTTTGTTCTCTTAGTAAAAAAAAGTGTGTCATACATATTTTTTAAATCGCTGTACCCACTACAAATGTCATAAATTCATGCCTCGCTTCGTGAATCCGCGTGGTTTCATGTTTCACACAAAAAAGCGAGCAAAAAAGTTTCAAAGAGTTGGACCGCAAAACTGAAGCGTTCTCGCATCAATATTCGTTCGCAATGATAACCACCAAAGGCCGCAACGAAATAAATAATTTTTTTACATATTGATTGAAAATAAAATCGGAATTTAAATCTTCAGGGTGGATTTAAGCCGAAATGGAAAAACTTGAAAATGGGCTTGAGTTTTTTTAATCCCAAAACAACCTTGACACCCCTGGAAATTCCCAGAATTTGAATTCAATATAAAATGATTATAAAATATTTTTGTTTAAAAATTCAACGTGTTTATTTAAAATTTTAACTTTTTTGTTGAGAACTCTTGAATTGTATTATAAATTCGTCTATTTTGGCCATAACTTAATCTTTTTCTTTAAAAATTCATATTTTTTAGTTTAAAATTCTACTTTTTGGTTCAGAATTCTTGAATTTTATGCTGTTAAATTCATATTTTTGTTTAAAAATTCATCTTTTTTTGTAGTAAATTAATCTTTGTGTATACAAATTCTTCTTCTTTAGTTGAAAATTCAACTTTATGGTTCAGAATTTTAGAATTTTGTTGAAAATTAGTTTTTTTGTCGTAAATTAATCTTTTTGTTTAAAAATTCATATTTCTTAGTTGAAAATTGTACTTTTTGGTTTGGAATTCATAAATTTCGTTAAAAATTTGTCTTTTTTCAAAGAAAATCAATCTTTTTGTTTAAAAATTTATCTTTTTTGGTTAAAAATTTAACTTTTTAGTTGAGAATTTTTGAATCTTGTAAAAACTTAGTTGTTTTGGTAGAAAATTGAGCTTTTTATTTAAAAATTCATCTTTTTTGTTCAAAATATTTAATAACCATGTGTTAAAGTTGACCCTCTTTCTTAAAATTAAAAAAATTTCTTTCTTTCTTAAAAATTCGACTTTTGGTTTCGAATTCTTGAAATTTCCTGAAAATTAATCTCTATATTCAGAAATTAATCTTCTTGCTTAAACGTTCATCTTTTTGGTTAAAAATTCAACATTTGGTCTGTGAATTCTTGAATATTCCTCTTTTTTTGTAGTAAATTAATCTGTTTGTTTAAAAATTCATCTCTTATAGTTGAAAATTCAACTTTTTGGTTCAGAATTCTTAAATTTTATTGAAAATTCGTTTTTTTTTGGCAGTACATTAATCATTTTTTTAAATATTCATATTTTTGGTAAAAAATTTAACATCTAGTTTTTAAAATTGAACTACTTTTTTAAAAATTGAAAAAAAGTATTTTTTAAGAATTCAAATTTATGGTTGATAATTCTGGAATTTTCTTTAAAATAAATCTCTTTGTTTATAAATTAATCTTTTTGTTTGAAAATTAATCTTTTTTATTGTTGAAAAATTTAACGAATAGGTTTTAAAGTTAAACTGCTTTCTTAAAAAAATCTTAATTATTTTTTTTTTTAATTCAGTTTTTTGGTTGAAAACTCTTGAATTTTCTTGAAAATTAATCTTTTTGTTTAAAAATTCATGTTTTTTAGTTGAAAATTCAACTTTTTGGCTGACAATTCCTGAATTTGATTACAAATTCGTTTTTCGGTAGAAAATTACATTTCTGTTTGAACATTTAAAAACTAGGTTTTAAAGTTGAACTCCTTTCTTAAAAATTCATTTTTTGGTTGGAGATTAAAGAATTTAGTTAAAAGTCCATCTTTTTTGTTGGAAATGGAACTATTGTGTTGAAAATGGTTATTTTTAAGTAAAAATTCAACTTTTTGTTAAAATTGAACTATTTTGTTAAAAATTATTTTTTTAAGTTTAAAATTAACTTTTGGATTGAGAATTTTTGTATTATGTGGGAACTTCGTCTTTTTTTATATAAAAATAACTTTTTTTCAATCAAGATTTTATATTTTTGATTTAATAATTCAACTGTTTTATATAGAAAATTCGTCATTTGGTCTTAAAGTTCAATAATTTAGTAAGAAAGTCAACTATTTGGTGGAAAATTCGTTGTTCTTAGAACATAAAATTATTTTTCAATTTAAAAGTTAATCTTTCATTTTTGGTAAAAAATTTACCTTTCTTAGTTTAAAAATTCAATAATAGCCGGATTAACTATCGCATAAAAATCAATTATGCACAATTCAACACTTACTCTGAAATATTCTTTTTTATTTAAATTGTTGATTCATTAATAAATTTTATAATTCAACACACAGACACGTAGACAATATAGGCTCGCTATACAAGGTGTCCCTGACTCAAGTGCCCGGACTTATATAGCTGTATGGAAATGAAAAAAAGAAATCGAAAATTCCTTTTCTAAAAATCAGTTGAAGTATTACTTTTTGAGTTATAAAATATTTAGGCTGGACCAATCGAGAGCTCGGTATAAAAAGACGTACTTAAGCGGGAGTTCTGCGCAGTGTTATTTTAGCGAGCGGCGTATTGGGCTTAGCGACTAGACAACAGCGTTCACTGCACTACATTGGACTCCCGCTCGCGGACGCATGTCTATTTATACCGCGCTCCTGATTGGTCCAACTTAAATATTTTATAAATCAAAAACTAAAACTTCAACAGATTTTTGGAAAAGGAATTTTTTGTTAATTTTTTTTATTTCTATACAGTCATATAAGTCCGGACACTTGAGCTTTAAAAATCGAGGTAAAAAATGGTCAAAATTGGTAAAGTAGTTTATGGTTGATCCTTAATCGAGTTTTCTGAAAGGGGAAACTGCTTGCCGAGCAATGACTACGCCTCTGAATTCCGAAACAAGTATATACCTTCGGAGAGTAAAATAAGCGCGTTTTGCATTTTAAAGACGTAAACGATCGTGGTAGAACAACGAGTCATTTCGCAGGTCGTAGAACCGACATTCGCGAATCGATTCGCGAAGAAATCGGAGTAATGGAGCGAACAGGCGCCCAAGAAACTCGCTAAGGCGCTTTAAAAAGAGGCTGGAAAGGATCGCGCCTCTTAGGAATCGGGTTTACTGCCAACCGGATGACTCGGAATCGATTTTAAAATGGAAATTCAGAGAAAAATCTTGATATTCAGATTGGAATTCTCTTTCGCTTGTCTTAAACATCGAATAATAAGAACTGCGACGACAATATAGAAACAAGAATATCGACGATGATAAGATGGGTAATAAAGGCACGAGTAAACTTCCAGATTAAATTGCCTTCCACTGGCAGAATAAGCCTCCGGAATTTCCACCTCGGGGTAATTCAAAAGAAAATTATTATACTCATTTTAATAAACCTCGTAATCCAGATTTACATTTAGCGGACCGGAAACTCAATACTGTTTTCATACTTAATAATTAGGTTTTTTTTTGTTTGTTTCAGGTAAGCACAATCATCTGTATAGCTAACTTCTCAAGTGGGGCTGAAATTGTAAGTTAAGTTATAACCAGTTGAAGTAGAAATGTTGGGGTGACGATTCCCGATTTTTTCCGGTCAAGTTCGTGAATTTTTCCTGTCAATTGACAGTAAAATAAATATTCATTATTCAACTGGAAAAACTATTTGTGCAATGTTTAAATAAAGATTGATTTTCTACTGAAGAAAACGACTTTTTAACCAAATTCAAGAATCCTTTGTGAATTTTTAAAGAAAAAGATTAATTCCTAAACAGAGATAATAATTTTTAGAAAAATTAAAAAATTCTCAATTAAAAAGTTATATTTTTAATAAAAAAGACTTTTTTTAATTTTTAAGAAAGTAATTCAACTTTAAAACCAAGTTGTTCAATTTTTGTCCAAAAAGATAAATTTTTAAATAAAATGATTAATTTACTACCAAAAAGATGAGTTTTAAACTAAAAATGATGCACTTTTTGACAAAAAGATTAATTTGTAAACAAAGAAATTAATTTTCCAACAAATTTAAGAATTCTCAACCGAAAAGTTGATATTTTAAGAAAGAAAGAAAATTTCTTTTTTGGTGTTAAGAAAGTAGTTCAACTTTAATACCTATTTGTTAAAATTTTAACCACAAAGATACATTTTTTAAAGCAAAAGATCAATTTGCTACCGAAAAAATGAACTTTGAACAAAAATCAAGAGTTCTGAACCGAAAAATTGAATTTTCAACAAAAAAAAATCAATTTTTAAACAAAAAGATTAATTTACTACCAAAAAAGAAGAATGTTTAAAAAAAATCAAGTGTTCTCTACCGAAAAGTTCATTATATACATCCTTTAATACAACAGAGCACAAATTAGTTAATTTTCTACTAAAAAATAGATTAAAAAAAACATGAATTTTTCAACAAAATACTTGAATTTTTAATCACAAGAGACAAATTTTGAACTAAATAGTTGAATTTTGAACTAAAAAAATCAACTTTTAACCGAAAATGGAATAGGTACATGTTTAGGTAATAGAATTAATTTTTTATTCTAACTTATGCATTTTTAACCAAAACAATAAATCTTCAACTGAAATGGTTAAATTTGCAAATTAAATAAAATTATTTTCGCTAATAAAAAAGATAATTTTGAGTCAAAAAATGAATGTTTAACCAGATAAACGAGTTTTTAATTAATACCGTGGAATATTTTACAGACAAGAATAATTTTTAGACAAGAAGATTAACTTTTAAAAAAATCATTCTCAATTTTTGAGTCGAATAAGTTCAATTTTAAGTTGAAAAAATTGCATTGAACAACAAAAAAACTAATTTTGAAAAAGTTACATTTTCAAACAAAGTGATTAAATTTAAACTAAAATTGTAAAACTCTGACTATAATACTTTAATTTTAAACCAGAAATATCAATTTTCAACTAAGGTGATGAATATTTTAATAAAATATTTTAATTTCTGACAAAATGGATACATTTTCAAACAAGAACATTGATTTCAACCAAAAAAGACGAATTTTCAACAAAAAAACGAATTAAAATGTTAAAATAATTTTTAACAAAAAAGTTTAAATTTAACCAAGCAATTTTATTTCTAACGTTAAAGATAAATTTTCTACTAAAATGACAAATATTTAATTGAAATATTTGAATATTTAATCTAAAAGAATAATTCTTAGATAGGAAGTTTAACTTATTAAAAAAAGATAATTTTCAATGTTCGAGTGGAATAAGTTAAATTTTCAGTTCAAAAAATTACATTGAACAAAAAAGTACGAATTTAAAAATAGTTACATTTTCAAACAAAGGGATTAAATATAAACTTAAATTAAGTTGAATTTCAAACCGAAAAGATCAATTTGCAACTAAATTGGTGAATATTTAAATAAAATATTCTAATTTTTCACGAAAAAGATGAATTTTCAACCAAGAACATTGATTTCTACCAAAAAAGTCAAATTTTTATCTAAAAAATAATTGTAAATATTTAAAAATTAAAAATAATTTTTAGCAAAAGAGTTGAACTTTTAAGCAACTAATTTTTTTCCGACCTGAAAGATGAATTTTTAACTAAAATAATAAATATTTAACTGGAACAGTTGAATTTTCAACCACCAAGAAGAATTTTTAGACAAGAAGATTAACTTTAAAAAAAAAGATAATTTTCAATAAAAAATCGATTTTTAACAAAATATGTGTATTTTCAACAATAAACTTCAAGTTTAAAATAAAATACAAATTTTTATTTAAATTGTTGAATTTAGAACTAGGAAAGATCAATTTTCAACTAAAAATGACACAGTTTAATTTTCAGTTAATGAAATTAATTTTCAACCAAAATGATGGATTGTAGATAAAAATAATACTCGAAAAAAGAGGGGGAATATAGATTTTCAACCAAAAATAGAATAGTGCAATTTTCTTAAAAAAGTATTTTTAACAAAATAGTAAAAGTGTTTTACTGGAATAGATCAATTTTCTTTATTAAAAATTGATTTTAAACCAAGTAATTACATGTTCGAACTGATATTAATTTTCAATTTAAAAAATTCAATTTTTAATAAGTAAGTTTAACTTTTAAACAGTTGAATTTTGAAATAAGTAAATAAATCCGTAACCTAATAAACACACTTATATGTTTGGCGACTGTAGATGAAGTAGAAATTATTTTTCTAAATTAACCAAAATTATTTAAATAATTAAAACTTGAATTTTACTGCGATCACAAGTAAATTCCCAGTTTTTAAATTAAATTCTGGGTAATCACCGGTTTTTTCCTGGGAAAAAAAAATCCCGGTCATTTTCCGATTTTTCCTGGTTTCCCTATTGTTTTACAATCTCTTCTTAATTACAAAAATGGATTCAATCAAGTTTTTTTTAAAAGAATGTTTACATTATCATTTAGCTGTAAGTATCTAATAACCTTCAGTGTTCGAGCTTTAAAATCGCCTTTTAAAGCTTCCGTCGTAAATATTTCTCGAAATTCTTAGCCCCCGGGAATATTAATAATTCAAAAAATGTCCTACTCGTTCTAACAGAATATATGGGTAGTTTAAGTCCGGAACCGAGAGTGGTTGAGTCTGTATGACGCCCCCTCTATCTTCTCCAACGTCTTACTACAACAAATTTTTTTAAAACAACAATGCATAGTTAATGTCTGCACCAACATTTCCGAGACAGCCAGTCACAACTCTGGAAAAATCTTCCGTAAAATCGTCATGGAATTTCTATCCGAGTTTCCGTTTTATAAAGATACTTTGACATTTGACTTTCTCCTTACAAATCCACTTCTCTAAAATTTCTGTCTTTACCTTGCTCTTTAGAAATTATTTATAAAGTACGTTATGAATTTTTGAGTTTTTTTTTATTCCGTCCCACTCGTTGATAACCTTTGATTTGGTTACCCCCCCCCCCCCACTTGCACTGAAAGTATTGTAGCCTTTAGGTAAGACCTGATTTTACGTTAATCTAGATATTATTGAATTTTATACAAAGAAAGATACCTTTTTAACAAAAAATGGAACAGTTAAACTTTTAATGAAAAAATTATTTTGAATGATAAAAAAAACTAATTTTCTACTAAATAGTTTATTTTTTTAAGTAAATTATTGAACATTTAAGACAAAATGACGAATTTTCGATACAAAAGAGTTGAATTATCAAATAAAAAATATAAAATAGAATAAAAAAGTTAACTTTAAACCAAAAAAACGAATTTCCCAGAAAATACAGGAATTTTCTACCCTAAATGTGAGTTTTCAGCTAAACTAAATTAATATTTTCAAGAATAAAAAATTTTTTTAACAAAATGATTCAATTTCAACAAAAAGTTAAATTTTTACTGAAAAAGAACCATTTTCCACCAAAAATATGGAATAGGAAGATTTTTTATTACCGAGCTAATTTTTTAAACATAAGCGAAAAATTTTTCAACGAAACAGTTCAATTTCCAAACAAAGATATAAATTTTTAACTAAAATTTTGAATCTTTAATAAAAAAATGCATTTTTAAGAAAGTAATTCAACTTTAGAATCTTAACAAAATTCTTTGATATTCTTAACAAACTTCTTTAAAACTTTAACAAAATTCAAGAATTCTCAAGCGAAACGTTGCATTTTTGGATTAAAAAGATGAATTTTGAAACTAAATTATTACTTTTGAAACAAAAATATTATTATTCAAGAAAATTCAAGAACTCTCAACCAAAAAGTTAAATTGTTAAGAAAAAATTAATTATTTATTTTTTATTTTTAAGGAAGTAGTTCATCTTTAAAATCTAGTTTGTAAATTTTTTACCAAAATTTGAATTTTAAACTAAAAAAAATGAATTTTTAATTAAAAAGATTAATTTTTAAACGAAGAGATTAATTTTCAAGAAAATTCAAAGTTTCTGAACCAAACAGTTAAATTTTGAAGAAACAAAGAAAATTTATTTTTTAGTGTCAAGACAGTAGTTTTATGTTAATACTTATTTTTTCAATTTTTAACCAAAAATATTTATTTCTAGACACAAAGTTTTATTTTCAAACAAAGAGATTAATTTTTAAGAAGATTGAAGAATTCTCTACCAAAGAGTTGAATTCTTTTAATGAAAAAAAAAACATTTTTTTTCATTTTTAAAATAGTAGTACAAATTAAAAATTTAGTTGTTAAATTTATAACCAAAAGGATAAATTTTTAAACAAAATGAGTAATTTACTGCTAAAAAAATACAAATTTTTAACAAAATTCAAGAATTCGCAAACCGAGTATTTAAATTTTCAACTAAAAGAGATAAATTTGTTAGCAAAAAGATTTCTTTTTAAGTCAAGAGATAAATTTTTAGCGAAATTCAAGAATTCTCTAACGAAGTTGAATTAAAAAAAAAGAAACTTGTTTTTAAATTTTTAAGTAAGTAGGTAAACTGTAAAACCTAATTGTTTAATCTTTAACCAAAGAGATGAATTTTTAAACAAACAATTTATTTTTAAACAAAGAGAATAATTGTTAAGAAGATTCAAGAATTCTCTATCAAACTGTTCAATTTTTTTCTTAAAAAAAAAAACATTTTTTTAATTCTGAATAAGCTTGTTCAACTTTAAAATCTAGTTATTAAATTTTTAACCAAAAAGATGAATTTTGAAGCATTCTGTTTAATTTACGACCAACGAATAGGAATTTGTAACAGAATTCAAGAATTGTCAAAATAAAAGTTAAATTTTTTACTAAAAAAGATCAATTTTTAACAAAAAGATCAAGTTTAAAATAAAGAGATTAATTTTAAAGAAAATAAAAAATTTTCAACTAAAAAGTTGCGTTTTGATGAATGAAAGAAAGATTTTTTTAGTGTTGAGAAAGTAGTTCAACTTTAATACCTAGTTGTTAAATTTTAAACTAAAAAGATGATTTAAAAAAAAGATCAATTTTCTACCGAAAAATTCAATTTTTAACAAAACTCAAGAGTTCGCAACCGAAAAATTGAATTTTAAACGAAAAAAAGATGAATTTCGAAACAAAAAGATTAATTTGCTACCAAAAAGACGAATTTTCAACAAAATTCATGAATTTGAACCATGAAGTTTAGTTTTTTCGAAAAAAGAAAAATTTTTAAACTAAAAGGTTATTTTATTTAAAAAATGAATTTTTAAACAGAAACATTAAGTTACTATCAAAAAATACGAATTTTAAACATAATTCAAGAATTCTGAACTAAAAAGTTGAATTTTAATACAAAAAGATGAATTTAATACCAAAAAGGACCAATTTTTAATTAAATTCAAGAGTCCTCAACCAAAAAGTTGACGTGTCAACTGAGAAAGATGAATTTTAAAACAACAAATTGATTTTACTACCAAAAAGACAAATTTTTAACCAAATTTAAGAGCTCTCAACGAAAAAGTGTAATTTTTCAACTGAAAACAGAAATTTGTATACAAAAAGATTAATTTTATACTAAACACGTAGACAAAATGTTACCATATGTACTTTTACAAAAAAATTCTCAAAATTCTGAAAGGTAAATTCTAACATTCTAAAAATACATGTGACGTTACTTATACTTGGACCCTTCCCGTTACCAACTGTAGGTTTTGTGAGACCTCCCCCCCCCCCAAGGTTTAATGTAGTTTATTGACTATCCATTACCAATACTGTGGCTTACCTTTCCGATTTAAAGATTTAAAAAATTTAAATATTCAGAAGCCGGGATGGTGTTAAGCTAAGCCTCTTGATGTTTTTAATCCTTTTCTGCAATTTACATACAAATTTTAACTAATTCGAATGATTCACGTGAATTATTTCGTTAGTACGATTATACAGCATAAAATTTGAAGTACTCTTGACTGGAAATTGTCCACTTGTGGCTATTGCTTTTAAACCTATCTCAAGTCAGATTGGACAGTCCTACAAAATGATAGATAAGATCTCCTTCATACGAGTGACAATAAAGATACATTATGACAACGATTCAATAAGACAAGAGAGCTCTGAGAGGAGGAGGTACGAGGATCATATTCGAGAAGATGGCCAAGTGGGCGGTAAAGGAGGTGGGCAAGGTATGATAAATTTACAAGTACCGATTCGTTTTAGATCAGGCTTTTACACGCAGATTCGTATCGGGAAAAAATTAATGAATACCTCTGTTTTTATGATACCTATAAACAATGGAAACTAATTTTAACTTTTTATATTTTAGTCTTTGGAATATAAGACATTAACAATGTAACTTAAACTTTTTTCTGAAAAAAAGATCTACTCTCATTGCTTCACTGGGAATCGAACCACAGACCTTCCGATTGCCCGACGGGTGCTTTCCCATTAAGCTGTTAAAAGATCGAAAGAAATATCTTTTTTTATAAATACGCGCTATCTCAAGCCAAGTTTTATCTATGATGATAGTACAGATTCCTTTAAAATCACTCGAAATGAAATGTAACGCCTGGCTTGAGATAGCGTGTGTCTGAAAAAGATTTTTCTTTCGATTTAAGGCGAGAGTGATCAGTTCAATATATTTATTACTTTATTTTGGCTGAATCACTATTAGGGGTAGTTTGTTTCATTTGTAATAATTTCAAAGAACTGTATGTTCCAAAATTAACTTTTTTTTTGAAAAAAATACATCTTCGCTCCACTGGTCCACATTGGTTCATTTCCCAGTGGAGCGACGAGAGTAGATCTTTTTTCAGAACAAATTTAATTTTAAAATTGAAAAAGATTTACTTTCCATCTAATCTGTAATGGTATAAGGTATTTCCTGTAATTAAAAAAATTAACATGCTCGATAGGCTGAGATCTATTTTCACAGCGATGAAAGAAATATCTTCACTGATTGATGGTAAATATCTCTGATGATAATACAGATTCCTGTAAATTCACTCTATCAGAAAATTAAACACCTGACTTGAGATGGTGTGTATTTCTGAAACAAATGCTTCTTTCGACCTCTCAAGTAGCTTAAGGGAAAAGCACCGGGCCGTCAATCGGAAGTGCGGTCGTTCGTTTTCCAGTGGTGCGAAGGAGAAGATCTTTTTTCAGAAAAAAATCAATTAAAAAAATGTTTAATTCATAGCTTTATCTATTTTGAAAAGACTTTAAGAATTTCTGTGATTCAAAGAGTTAACTTACATCAATAGTGTTGATTTCGATTCTTGGAATCGAACCACAAAATTTCCGGTTGCCGGTCAAGTGCTTTTCCCTTAAGCTACAAGTCAATCATTCCTTTGATCTTTCTATTAGCTCAATAGGAAAGCACTTGACCGGCAATCGGATGTTCTGTGGAAGTTCCAGGGGAGAACGAGAGTAGATTTTTTTACAAACAGATTTAATTTTTAAATTATTTTATTTTAATTTAGTCTGTAATGGCATTAAATATTTTCTGTTATTTGAAAAATTACCGTGATCGATAGGTTGATTTCTATTTTCACGGCGATGAAAGAGATCCTCACTAATTGATGGTAACTATCTCTGATGATAATACAGATTCCTTTAAAATCACTTGTAATAAAGTGTAACAACTGACTTCAGATAGCGTGTGTTTCTGGGGGAAAAAAATTTTCTTTCGGTTTAATGCAAGAGTGAATAATTCAATGGTTTTATTGCTTTATTTTAACTTAATTACTATTAGGGGTAGTTTCTTCATTTTTAGTAATTTTAGAGAAATGTATGTTCCAAAATTAAATTTTTGTATGAAAAAATATCTGTTTTCTTTGCTCCACTGGTCCACATTGATTCATTTTCCAGTGGAGCGATGGGAGCAGATCTTTTTTCGGAACAAATTTAATTTTAAAACTAAAAAAAATTATTTGCCATCTAGTATGTAATGAAATTAGGTATTTTCGGTTATTTGAAGTGTTTACTTGATAGATAGGCTGATTTATTTTTTCACGGTGCTAAAAGATGTACACTTACTGATGGTAAATATCTCTGATGATAATACAGATTCCTTTAAAATCACTGGTAATAAAATGTAAAACCTGGCTCGAGATAGCGTTTATTTCTGAAAAAAGATTTTTCTTTTGATCTCTCCAGTAGCTTAATGGGAAAGCACTCGACTGGCAATCTGTTCTGTGGTTCGATTCTCAGTGGAGCGAAGAGAGTAGATATTTTTTAGAAAATATTTTATTTTTAAATAAAAAAAATATATATTTTCCATCTAGCCTGTAATGACTTCAATTATATTCTATTATCTAAAATGTTTCCTTTAAAAGCAATAGAACTTGAATGTACATGGTTCTGTTAAAATGAATTCAAGAATATTTTCCTTTTCCCTTTAACTAGAAATAGTTGGGAAAACAGTGAAAAGGAGAGGAATATCTAAATTACATATTGCTGATAATAACTTATTTCTGAAGAAAAATTCACTTTCAAACGATCGATTCATTCAAGGCAAAGTGAGAGACAATGAAAATTGTTCTCCGCTTAGGTAATTCCATATTCTCAATTCGATTTGCATCCCGCTAATTTCACAAGAAATAAGCGATGGTAATAATGACTTTGATAAAATTGCAGGCGAGTTTCTTAACTTGATCTCGCAGCTACGATATTTACATGAGAGTTTTCAGTGAGTGGGAAATTAGTTAGTTTTCCACAGTAGTTTAACTAGCTCGAATTTCGAAATTAGTTTATCACGTTGTCAGGGTTTGCTTTCCATTTTGCAGAAACTTGTATAACTGGATTTTCTCAATTATATACCTTATACCTTTATCAAACAACGTCCATTTGGACCCAACCCTAAATTCTGAACTCGCTAATTTGCAATTCATGAAGTTGAAATATTTGCAATAAAACTTTGTTTTTTAGTGAAAGACAATGGTCGATTTGCCTAGCGGTACTCTCGACCTCTTCGTTCGTTACAATGTGTAAAGATGATCGATAGTGCGCTTGCCATAAGTTAAAGTCTCGAGAAAGTTTCACTTGATTCGCGATGCTGCTTTTATTTACTCTTCGCTCAATAAGAAAGTCTGTACTGCTTCTTCCATAAAAAAGGTTTTATCATTGAATAGCGATCTTGATTGATTTTTAAATTCAACTTGTTGACTTGGCTGATGTCAGCCAATTAGAAAATAAAGCTGGAATAAAAAAAGTGTTTATTTGGATATACATTAATATTTTAGCTTCATCAACATAATTTTGGTTGATTCAACAGAGTACTTGGTTCATCCAAACAACCTTTTTGGTTGAATCTTCCATAGGGTGAGCGCAAAAATTTATTTCCAAAATTCCCTGATTTTTCCCTGACCAATTATTAATTTTCCCTGACTACTAACATGCAAAGAAGAGCATTTTAATCTTGTAACATTTTCAGCATCGAATAGTTTTTGAAAGGAATAAAAAAATTTCGAATTAAAATTTTAAAAAGTTAAATTGATTTATTTTAACCAAAATTATATCTTTTCTAACATAAAAATCAATTTTCAATCTCTAAGGACAAATTTTCAACAAAATAGTTGAACTTTTAATGAAACAGTTCAACTTTTAATAAAATGGATGAATTTTTTACCAAACAAAATTTAGCGTTTAACTAAGGAGTTGCATTTAAATCTAATAGTTAAATTTTAAAGCAATAGAGACGCATTTTCAATAAGATGGTCGCATTTTACACTGAATAATTAAATTAACAAACAAACAAAAAACATTTTTTTTAGAACAATTGAATTGCCAATTTGAAAAGCTAAATTTTTAACAAAAAGGTTTATTTTCAACCTTTCAAGATAAATTTTCAAACGAATATTTGAAATTTAAATAAAATAATTAAAAGTTTAACAAAATGGATACATTATTATCTAATTTGTTGAATATTGTAGCTACAAAGTTAGGTTTTCGACAAAAATGTCATAATTTATATTTTAAGCAAAGTAGATGATATTAATATTATTAGAATAAATATTAAACCCAAAACGACATGGTTTAAACCAAACAGAACAATTTTCTACCAAAAAATGGAATTTTTAACCACTTGAATTTTTCAACTTTTTCGACCAAGAAAAATGTAATTTGAATATTACGCACAATTATAAACTTCAAACAATAAGTTAATTTTTTGATCAAATAATTGTATTCTCAATCCCAAAAGAAGAATTTTCAACGAAACATTAAAATTATTCTACAAGAAGGATGACTTTTTAATAAAATTATATATTTTTTAACAAAATAATAAAATATTTAATGAAAAATATAATCGCTGGGACTAAGTAATTCCAATAAAGAATATAAATAGAAATGCAAGGCAAATCATTCACTGACTTGACCAGAATTTTAATCTTTAAATATGTTTAATATTCAGATATTTCATTTGATTTTATATTGAAGAAATTAGACTTTTGATGGAAGCCTACAAATTTAAAAGAATCCAGCATATCTAAAAATTATAAATATTTTTTTTTCGAGAAAGAAAAACTTTCTTATGTTTAAAATGTACTTCTTAAAAAAATTGAAAATATCAGATCGTTAAAAGGGACTAGTTAATTTTTAAAAATCAGTTTTTCTATTCTAACAGAAATTATTTATGTGTGCAGAGGGAAATTTCCAGAACTTCTAATCTTTTTTCATTTTCAGGTCTCCATAAAAAGTGAACTTTCGCCTACATAAAGTCAAATAAAAAGTCAGAAAAAAAATCGTGAAAATAAGGCATATTATACAGATTATAAAACAAAAATAACATTCACAATTTTTCAGAAACTATTCTTTTTTTATTTACATTTTTTTTCAATCCCCCCTATTTTCCATGTAGTAATTTAGGTGAACTTTGCGCTAAAATAAAAATTGATTCCACAATTCTTAACCAAATGGGATGTTTTTTTAAATTAAATTTTAACCTCTGTGCGATGACGACAGTAATGATATTAATAATTTGGCATAGCTTTTGTTGAATTGCTGAAACGTTCCATTCCACCTGAAATAACGACAAACACCCTTCCACTCGAATTGCAGATTCGTTAATTCGTTATTACAAAAATATTTGGCCTGTTCTCAAAGAGACGTACCGCTCGCAGACGGTCAAGAGCCTCTGTGGTCGAGATTTAATGAAAATTAAAGCGTGACTCTCTAGAATTTCATTTGACGTTATAGGGACAAAGGAAAACTTCGCGAGGTGCGTAACAATGAAATATGAAATCTAAAAGTTTTTCCGAGTTTTTTCGCCTCGAAGAAAATTCTAGAACTAATTGGTTAATTAGTTAACAACTCGTTTCCTCATTAAAAGACCAGCTATGTAACTTTTGGTAAATAATATTATATTTTTAACAAGTAAGGCCTCAGATTTATTTTACGCATTTAAAATAATGTCAATAGTAGCTTGAATTTTCAAAAATAGTGGGACAATAGTAAAATGGGTTAATGTGCAGAATTTCTGAAACTAAAACCAATAATCCCACTAGCAAATTTGGACAAGTACCATAAAATGTGTACCTATTTCAATTTGAAAAAAAAGTTTTGAAAAATTTCTAGAAAAGAAAAGAAAAAATTATTTTTTTGTTTTTTGGACAAAAGGAAATAAAAATAAATTTGATATCATCCCCGGAAATTCCTTGAAATCTTGGACGATAAATTTTATGAGAGTGTGCGATTTTTGCATAAAATATCTACTGTATTTTCCATATTCCCCTCTTCTCCTTTCTAAAGAATATCGGGTTTTTCCCTTTCTTTCAAGAAATTTTCCCGTTTTCTCGATTTTTCGTTCAAATTTTTGCATGAGTTAATAATTCTACTATTTGATTAGAAATTAAATTATTTCACTGAAAAAGAAACCATTTTCATAAAAAATCATCTTTTTTGTTTTAAAAATCAACAGCTTGGTTGAAAATTCAACTATTTGGTTCACATTATTTTTTTTTTTTTTTGAAAAACTCAGTTCCTTGGTGGAAGAATAGTATTTTTTCGAAAAATCTAATCTTCTCATTTCTCATTCATTTTTAAACTGAAAATGTAGCGGCTCCATTTTTAATGAAAAACTTTTTTTTTAATTCAAATATTTTGTTAAAAATGCAAATATTTTGTTATAAATTAAACCTTTGACCTGAAAAGTCAACTACTTGGTAGAAAATGAATTTTTTTTGTTGAAAATTCTTCTTTTTCTTTTGTAACAAAATTAATTTTTGTTGTCCTGAAAATTCATGTTATTGGCTGTGGATTCAACGAATTTTTTTGTAAATCGTCTTTTTTTGGTTCAATTTAACTGTTAGTAATTTTGTTTTTATTAAAAATTCGTTTTTAAAACTGAAAATATAATCATACTATTTTTGGCTTAAAACTTTTTTTTTAATTTTAACTATTTGGTTGAAAATTCGACTGATTGGTTAAAAATTAAACTATTTATTTAAAAATTAACTAATTTTTTTAAAATCAATTAATTTTTAGTAAAATTAACTTTTTTGTTACAAATTCATAGTTTCGGTTCAAAAATTCAACTGTTTTGTACTACATTCATCTTTTGTATGTGAATTTTCCCATTTTGTTAAGAACTCGTCTTTTTTGGTTTAATTTTACTTGTAGAAAAATTTTTTCATCTCATTTTTAAACTGAAAATAGAATTGTTCCATTTTTTGTAGAAAACGAAGTTTTTTGTTGAAAAATCATATTTTTAGGTGGAAAACTTCAGTGTTTAGTGAAAACTTCATGTATTGTTTAAAAATTCGTTTTTTTTAGCTGAAAATTAATATTTTTGGGAAAATCATTATTTTGGTTGCGGAATTAACTATTTTGTTAAAACTGGATATTTTGTGAAATTAAAAATGCAACTATTCCATTGTTATTTATAAACTTCTATTTTTAGTTGAAAATTTAATTATTTAGTTAACAATTCATGAATCTTAAATAAAAATAAAATTCTTGATGAAAATTCATATTTTCATGATTAAAATTTAACTGTTTAATGGCGTCATCTTTTTTGTTCAAAAATTTAACTGTTTTGTTAAAAATTGATCCTTTTGGTATGAAAGTTTATACATTCATAAATAAAATACAAAATATTAAATATTTCGTTAACAATTCATGTTTTATTTTTGAGAACTGAAATATACTTGTTTAAAGTTCGATTTTTTTTAAGTTTAATTAATTTTCTGAAAATTCTACTTTTTTTAAAAGTTTTCTCTCTGATCGAAAATTCTATTCACTATAGAGCTCATTATAAACCAATAATAGAAATTCCATGAAAAAATTTTTCTAATCAAGGAATCTTTTTTGTGTGTGTAAACTATTTTAAATTCTTTCAAATCCTATGCAATTTTTTAATTTCTTAAATTTCTTGGAGACGGTTATCTTATAGGGATTCAATTAGCCCTTTTCTTTAAATATATGCAATTTCTGAAAAATGTTGATAAAGTGATAAATTTTTCGACTTGTGAATGAAAAATTTAAAATTTCAAAATCACCAATATTTGAATCCTTAAGTAAAACTTAAAAAATGGAATTTCAAATTGAAGAATAAATCAATAAAAAGGAAAAGACGAGATTTCTTTGGAAGGAAAAAAAAGTTGAGAAACGAAATTTTATGTAATTGACCTATAACAGAATCCACTGCTGCCTTTGATCTTACATACGTGAACATCATTCTGCAGCCGATTTTAATGAAACTCCATCTGCTTTTATTGGGGGCTCCGCAATATATGTTTCTCGATTGGCTACTTTCGCAAAAATTCATGGCAAAGCTAAGATGAAAGGGAATCCCAAACACACAATCCCAAACACAGACTAAAAAATAAAAAATAAAATATTCGTTTTCCCATTAGCAGACTGAACACTCTTTCCCCTTATCCCCTCTTTATTCCTTTTTTCATAAATTCCTCCTTTTGCTTCTCATAGACTCAACGAGGCAGGTTTTTAATTACTCAGATTTTCAAATCTATTTTTATAACTTATTTCGATATAATTTAATCCAAGTTGAAAAATATTAAAACAAATTAAATTGTTTATGTGAGAAAAACTTCTTTTGAAATTTAAAACAAAGCAATATGATATCGAGTGTATATGTTCGCGTCTTCGAGGCTAGTCGAGATATTCTGAAAACTTTTATCAATCACCGGTACCGACTGATGTTGCAAAAAAGTGGTTTCTTCTGTTTAAATGAGAAGGAATTTTTGAGTTTTTAAATACAACAGTACAAAATGTAGTCTTATTTGTTCGCATCTTCGAGACGCATCGATTGATCTATTTCTGAACGTTTTATGACCCATCAGTGTTTATTTATAAAGTTTAAAAAAAATTGGTGTATTCTCTTTATATGAGAAAAGTTTTGTTTACATTAGGAATAATACAGTACTGTATTGGATATGATTGTTCGCGTCTTCGAGACTCGTCGATTGAAATATTGACGAATCTTTCATGATCTCTTATCATTTAGTAATATGGGTATAGAAATTTTAAAAATATATTATTTATCTTGTTGATATGAGGAAATTTTTTTTTAATATTAGGAATACAACAGTAAAGTATAATATGTATTTGTTCGCGTCTTCGAGACACTTCGATCGCTTGATTGTAGAAACTTTCATGACCTACCATAACCTAATAATATCATTTTTTAATTTCTTAAGACAATTATTTTCTTTCTTCTTAAGAGGATTTATTTTTTAAATTAGAAATACTTTTTTTATTATTATAAAGATTGAATATTTAATTACTTTTTTGAAAATTCTACTATTCCATTTTCGGCTAAAAATTAACCCTTTTGCGTAAAAAATTAAACTATTAAATTTTCCGTAAAAATTCATCTTTTTGGTTTAAAATACAACTAATTAGTTAAAAGGTGCACTATATTGTTAAAAATTCATTTTATTCGATAAATTTTCAACTATTTGATCGAAAATTTGTGCTTTTTAAATCTTCTTAATTACAAATTTAACTATTGAGCAGAAATGTTTACAACTGTGTTAAAAACTTATTTTATTTATTGAAGATTTATCTCTTTGATTGCAAATTTAACTATTCCATTTTTGGTTAAAAATTGATAGTTTTAAGTGAAACACTCAATTATTTAGTTAAAACCGAAATTTTTTGTTAAAAATTCAAACTTTTCTATGCTGAAAATTTTTTGTAGATAAATCACGTTTTTGGCTTGAAAGTTCGGCTGATTTATTTAAAAATCATCTCTTTAGATAAAAATGTTATCTTTTTTTGGTAAAAAAAAATTTTGTGGTTAAAAATTGATCTGTTTTGGTTGAGGTTTCTACTATTCTGCTAAAAATCATTCTTTTTTTGTTCAATTCATGTGTCATTTTAAATTACAATAGTTTTTAGTTGGTATTTCAACTATTATACTTTTCGCTGAAAATTCCTTTTTTTCGGTTGAGTTAAAATATTTTTTATTTGAAATTAATTTGGTACCACTCACTCAAAATTGGAACGTTGTTTAAAAAAATAATTATACTGATTGAAGATTTAATGATTTTGTCAAAAATTCGATTTTTTATAGAAAATTAATTGTCTTCACTGAAAAATTAACTATTTCAGTTTCGGCTAAAAATTAATCGTTTTTAAAAAATTCTACTATTAAATTAATTAAATTTGGTTGATATTTCAACCATTATATTTTTAATAAAAATTTCTCTTTTTCGGTTTAATTACCCTATCTTTTATTGACAAATTAAAAAGTTTGTTGTTTCAAAGATCAACAACATTTTTCGTTGCTTATTTTTTTATTAAAAATTCATCTGTTTTTTTTTGTTAATTAAATTGTTTTATTAAGAATTAAACTATTTCATGGAAAATTTGTGTTTTTGAATTGAAAATTGAGTGTTTTTGATCAATATTCTACTGTTAGGCTGAAAGTTATTTTTGTTGTTATTTAAAATTTTTGAGGCCCAAAATTGAATGAGTTTAGTAGATAATTCACTTGTTTGATTGAAAGTTAAATAAATTTCTTTTTAAATTTCACATTTTTCTTGAAAATTTAACTATTCTGTTAAACATTTATCTTTTATGGTCGAATATTTAATTTCTTTGTTGAAAATCCATCTTTTTTTATAAAAAATTGGTCTGCTTAGTTTGAAAATTAAACTATCTTCTAAAAAACTTCATCTGTGTTTTAAAAATAATTTTTTTTTAATTCCACTATTTTCTTAAAAATACAAAATTTTTTGATTCAAGTTTTATTTTTTTATTGAAAATTCGACTAGTGGATTAAAAATTTCAATATTTAGTTAAAAATTCGACTATATTGTTAAAAATTCGTCTCTTTTGCTTGAAAGATGAACTCTTTTCTTGCAAATCTGTTTCATTTCAAATTAATTTTTATTGTTGAAAATGAAACTATTTGATTGAAAATTTACTTTTTTTAAAAATAAATGTCTTTAAGCAAAATTTAACTTAAAAAATCAATTATTTGCTTGAAAATTAATATTTTTGCCCTTAAATTCAATGATTTTCGTAGATAATTGAACTATCTGGTTGCAAGTTCAACTATTTTATTGAATATTTTCAAATATTTTTGAAAATTATACTATTTCAGTACTAATTCATCTTTTATGTTCGAAAATGAAACTGTTTCGTTGAAAAATGATCTTTCTCGATAGAAAACTCTTCAATTCAATTGGGACAACTATTTATTTAGCTGCTGGTACTTAATGAATAGTCAGTGCAACTAATGGAATTGTTGTACTAACTAATATAAAGCAGTATCAACTGTCAAAATATTCGTACTATATCTTACTAACTAAATAGTTGGCTCAACTAACCACTTTTTTCAGTGCACTATTCCTCCTGCTTCGAGAATATTTAAGCTTCAATGTCTGCCAACATATAATTTCAAACGCAGACAAAAATATCGAAAAAAAACATTTCTTCTCCCATTAAAATATGGCAATTTAATTTAATTTCGAGACGTATAAAAAAGTGAAAAGAAAGTACTTTTCTCTTCCTATTAGTACTAAACCCTTTATGTCGAAGCTACTAAAAGAAAGCACATAACAGCTACGAGAAACCGTAAAGTTTCTGCAGATAAATACATACTTGGGTGGTTCCGAGACTCCCCATTGGCGCCAGGATATTCGCATATTAAAAAAATGACAGAATTGTACTCCATGGTTAATGCCGTTGGGTCACGCGACCGTATTTATGCCTTTCGTCGAACATCGCAGCTTTTTTTTTCTTACTTTTTAAGGCCAGCGGACTTTCAATTTCTACTTTCTATCCACCCTCGCTCGTAAAGTCCGCACCATCCGACCGTACGTCACAAATCCATTTTCGCACTCGTCAGGCTCATATAACGTACATCAGCGTGAAATATTCCTTATTACTTACGTCGTACATGACGCCTCTACTTTATGCTTCATATTTTGCACAAAAGGATTACATACTTATCCCAAATTCAAGCTCTTTTCCTTTTTCAAAGCATTTTATCTTTTGAAAATTAATCAATATTTTTAATAATTATTTATATTTCGCAGGGAAGTGGATTCAAATTTTATTAGTCGCTGATTAGCTAAAATAACTTTAGAAAAAAAGCTGAGCGTATGAAATGTTCCAGGTAATCGTTCAAGAGGGTAATAGTGAGCTGATGATCCAAACTGAGGTAAACTTTCCGTGATGAATGGCTGATATCTCAAGTCCTTGGAAAATCAAAAAAATGGTTTAGGTCTCATAAAATCCCTACAAAGGCTTTCAAATACTTAAAAATTTCGTGAAATATCTTTAAAATTTCCTCAAAAGTTTTAGAAACATTGACGTCTCTTGAAATATTCTGAAGTTTCGATTTCTTAGATGGCGGATAGCACAAAAAAAACTGGTGTTTCGAAACATTGTGAGTAATCGTTCAAGTAGGGTAATAGTCAGCTGATGACCTCTAGAGGCATCACGTTAAAGGTCTGTTACTGCGGAAAGTTTACCTCAGTTTGGTATAATCAACGGTGCTTTCAGAGATCCTATAAAATTTCATAGATCCTATAAAATCCCTATTAAAGCCTCGAAATACTTTAAAACCCTGTGAAGTATTCCGAATTTTCTTCAAAAGATTTCAAATCTTTTAAGTCCCTGACAATCTTTTTAAGTTTAGATTTTCTAGATGGCGGATAGCACAGAAAAAACTGGTGTTTCAAAACGTTGCAGGTAATCGTTAAAGTAGGGCAATAGTCAGCTGACTAACTAAACTTAAGTAAACTTTCCCCCCTGGTGAATCGCAGATTCACCATTAGAAAAATTAAAATGGATTTCAAAGTATTTGAATTAATTTGGATTTGGCTTTGATATCTTACAAGAATATATGAAGTTCCATGAAATTTAAAAATGTTCCAGAAATTTTAAATGGGGATCAAATGATTCCAAAGGGTTTCAAAAAAATAAATGTTACAAAAAAATCAAATGTTAAGGGATTGCAAAGAATTTATACGGATTTTTTGGGGAATTTAAAAATTTTAAACGTTTTATGATATTATATGAGATTTCAGAAGATTTGAGGGAGTAAACAAATTTTCCAAGAAGTTTAAATACTCCAAACTCTCGCTTTCAGTCACCCCGTTTTCAGCCTTCCTAGAACTGCTGGTTCACGCAGTTTCTCAGGGGGGTAGGGCGAGAGCGATTACGACATTATATTATATAGATATACATTCCAATTGGAAACGAGTCAGGCGGCCCTCAATGTTTACGTTTCTGTTCCCTCGAAATCAGTCCAAGGCCATTTAAAGGAAACCCCCGGTGCTTGACTGAAAGCGAGAGTTTGGTGTAATAGAAAAACTATCTTGTAAAATATTTTGAGCAATTTTATCAGATTTGAAAAAATTTGGTAGGATTATAGAATAACCTAAGAGATTGAAAAAAAATTTTGCGATTTTAAATTATTTAATAAGGCTTCAGAAGATTTAAAATATTTCAGTTAATATTACTATATTTAAGACATCTACAGGATTCCAAAATCATTATTGAATATATCAAAGGACTTTAACAAATATTACAGATTTTAGGGGATTTTAAAGGGTATCATCAGATTTTTAAGGATTTTTCTTTATTTCAGAGGATTTCAAAGAATTTCAAAGATTAAAAATTTTTCAAGGTATTTGAAAAAATATTAAATATTGTAAGTGTTGTGTGTAATTGGAGAAGATTTAAAAGATTTTATCAATTGCAGGGGATTAGGGCTTCCTAAAATTCAATAATAGTGTACGTTGAGAGGATTTCAAAATAGTATCGAAAATATATTTAAAAAATCAAAGATTTAAACGGACTTCAGGGAAATTAAAAAAAAGTCAAGAATTTTAGGCAGTAGATAAAATAGAATTAAATTTCATAGGATTTCAAGATATTTTCTGAGGATTTTAAAGAATAATATCAAAATACTATATTTTTTAAAGGATTTCAAGGAATTAAATAAGATTTTAAAAAATATTGGAAATTACAAAAAATTTCAAAAGATTGAAAAATGTCTTAGGAATTAAAAATCTTTCGCAAGATTTCAGAAAATTTAAAACATTTCAAAAAATCAACTACTGTAATTTTTGCGGAATATTTATCATTTTTTCGGTTGAAAATGTAATTATTTCGTTAAAGATAAATGTTTAAACGGAAAATTTAACAGTTTTGTTTGATTATTGAACTATTTTATTGAAAATTCGTTTTTTATTTAAAATCAACTGTTTTTTATTTTTAATTAATTTTTTTTTTTCGTTAAAATACCAAACTAGAATGTTTTCCGCTAATAACTCATTTTTTTATTCAACTATTTTTTAATAGAAGAATCCGCCTTCTTGGTTGAAAAAGTACTTTTTTTTATACTACATTTTTTATTGAAAAATTATTTCAGGATTCAAAGTGAACCGTCTTCTTTTACATTCAACGTTTTACCTTGAAAACTTTACTATTTTGGTAAAAAATCTGGAGAATTTAAACCGTTTTATGTTGAAGTCAACTCTAATTTTAATTCTAAAAACTTATTTTGTCATGACTCCCCTATTTTCGTCAAAAATCACCCTGTTTTTCCTGTTTAGTATAAAATCTGGGACTTCAAAAATTTCGAGAGATTTCAAAACATTTTGGACATTTAGGAAATTTAGAAAATATCAAAGCTTTCAAGGGATTTCAAAGGACTTTATTAGATATTGTGGGATTGAAAAGAATTTCAGAATACGTCAATCATTTTATAATTTTTTAAGCAATTCTTAAAATATTACAGATTTCAAGATTTTTTCCAGGATTTTTTTTTTCATTTTTTATGATTACTTGGGACTTTACTAGAATCAAAGGATTCTACCAATTTTTTGGGATTAAGATTTAAAAAAAATGATTGAGATTGGAAAAATTTGCTATGGGTTTTTAAAGAATTTCGTCCGCACCATCCGACCTTCTTCTAAAATCCATTCTCGCACTCGTCAGGGTCATATAACGTACATCAGCGTGAAACATTCTTTATTACGTACCTACATTAAGCCTCTACTTTATGCATCATATTTTGCACAAACGGACAGATTATCAAAAATTGAAGCTCTCTTCTTTTTTCACGGCATTTTGTTTGTCGAAAATAAATCAAAATTGTTAATAATAATTTAAATTTCGTATGGAAATTGAGAGAAATTTTAATTTTAGGGGCTTTTTGCTCGGATTGATTTATACCTAAAAATGCAAATAGAGGTGAACGTATGGAAAAAATGTATTATTCATGTATTTGAAATTGCACTCAGTCTCTGCGGTGAATTTTCTTCCATTCTGAATCGCACAACCGACAAACAAGATTCGAAAAAAAGTGTGCTGTAATTTACTGGAAAAAAATTTCATATGATAAACGAATACCTTTTCCGGTATGCAAATAAAGTCTTTCTGGAGAGATAACATCTCTCGCACGGGAAATCGAGCCCTCGCTGATGCTTCTAGGATGATAACAATTGACATCGGATGCATACAAAGTCTATCAACAAAGCATATTAAGTTTCATAGAAAATTCTTTTTTGAGGGGTCGCTTTTACTTTCACCCATTCTTTTTGTCTCTCGTGTATCATTTTACTTCATTGATATTCACAGATTAGATGTAAACTTACATCTAATCAAGAAGCCTAACGAACGCCGTAAAATTTATACTAGAGTCTCAAATGTCAACGACCCGAGAAAAATTTTTTAATACAGGAATCAAGGCCTGAAAAAAGCTTATAAAAGAGAAAAAAAGGAAAAACCCTATCCTTATTTATCCACGTCAATCTTTTTCTATCCCTCTGTCAATCTAAATTCCCCTCTATCTTTTCCAATCTCATTATTTTATTTTAGCCAATGTCTATCAACGTCTATCTTTTTCTATCTCTTCTTTAATCTATAATTAATTCACTTATATCTTTTTCATTACTATCTTCCTCATTTCACCGTATCAAACATCTACCAGCGTTTATCTTTTTCCATCTTTTTTTCCATCTAAATTCGCTTCTGTTTTTTTCAATCCCCTCTTCTCCATCTTACCTTATTCTTTAGGCATTCTCCATAAACTTTAGCACTTAAGGGGTAGGGGGAGCCAAAAACTCTACGGTTGGTAATAGGAAGGAAGAGGGCGGTTTCAAAGTAAAAGTACCTTGTAGAATTTTGAAAAAAAAATTTAAGGTATGACTTTAGTTGAAAATTGAACTCTTTCGCTGAGAATTCTTTATATTTGTTAAAAATCCATCTTTTTTACTTGAAGCTTTAACTTTTTGGTTAAGAACTCTTGAATTTTATAAAAATTTATTCTTTTTAATCGCAAATTAATGTTTTTGTTTAAAAGTTCCTCTTTTTCAGTTGAAAATTCAACTTTTTCTAGTTGAACTCTTCAATTTTGTTAAAAATTCGTCTTTTTTGTTAGTAAATTAATTTTTTTGTTTGGAAATTGCTCTTTTTTAGTTGATTCTTCGACGTTCTGGTTGAGAACTCTTAAGTTTTAAAAAAATCGTCTTTGTTGGTAGTAAATTATTATTTTTTTTTAATATCACTTTTAATTGAAAATTCAACTGTTTTGTTAAAAAATAGTCTTTTTGGGTAGCAAAATAATAGTTTTGTTTAAAAATTCATCTCTGTTAGTTGAAACTTCATTTTTTTGTTAAGGAATCTTGCGTTTTATTAAAAATTCCGTTTTTTGGTAGTAAATTAATCGTTTGTTTTTTTAAATTAATCTTTTTTAGATGAAAATTCAATTCTTTTTTTTAGAATTCTTAAGTTTTGATAAAAATCGGCTCTTTTAATAGTAATTTTTTTTTAATATATCTTTTTTAATTGAAAATTGAACTTTTTTGTTACAAATTTGTCTTTTTTGATAGGAAAATAATAGTTTTGTTTAAAAATTAATCTCTTTTATTTAAAACTTCAATTTTTGGTTAAGGACTCTTAAAATTTATTAAAAATTCCTCTTTTTTGTTAGTAAATTAATCTTTTTCTTGAAAAATTTACCTTTTATGGTCGGAAATTATTCTTGTTTTTTGCGCTTTTTATAGTAAATTAATTTTATTGTTCAAAAGTATATCTCTTTTAATGTAAAATTCATATTTTTCGTTGAGAATTAATGTTTTTGTTTAAAAATGAATTTTTTTAGTTTTAACTTTAAGATTTCGGTTGTGGGCACTTTAATTTTATTAAAAATGTGACGTTATTTTGTAGTTAATTAATATTTTTGTCTAAAAATTCATCTTTTTTTTGCAGTAAATTTTATTAAATATGCCTCGTTTTGCAGTAGTAAATTAATCATTTCTTTCAAAAAATCCTCTTTTTTAGTAAAAATTCAACTTTTTATTCAGAATTTTTTATTTTTATTAAAATTCGCCTTTTTGGCAGTAAATTAATCTTTTTGTTTAAAATTCTTTCTTTTTTAGTAGAAAATTCAACTTTTTGGTTTAGAATTCTTGAATTTTGTTAAAAATTCGTCTTTTTAGTAGTAAATTAACCCTTTTGTTTAAATATGCATCTTTTTTGTTGAAAATTCAAATTTTTGGTTTAGAGTTCTGGTTCAATTTTTCTAATTTGAGATTTTTTTCTTGGAAATCTACTTTGTTTGGCATTATTAATTATTTTGAATCTTTTAATTTCATTTAATTTGATTCTTTTATAGTGTCTTCAGGAGGTTTTCACTTCTATTATTTACATTTTTTTTATAAATTGTTTAATTTTTTTTTGTAACTTTTGAAATTAAATGTGTTTCGAACATATGTTTTTTCCTTTATATGATTAAAATTTTTTAGAATTTTTTAGAATTTTTTAGAATTCTTTGGATCCTTTTAAATTCGCGTGAATTGATCTAAATTTGTTTATTAAAGATAAATAATTTAATTAATACGAACAAAATACCCCTTTCTGACATGTTCGGATTTTTTTATTCACATGACATCTTGTGATTGAATTTCATTTTTGTAAATTTTTGGAATTCCTTCAAATTCTCTTAAATTTGCTTAAATCACTTCAATTTTCTTGAATTCTTTCAATAATTTTGAATTCACTTAAATCCATTCAGATGTTTTTCTATTTTGTTTGTATTTTTTTAACGTTTTTATTTTAAAGTCATCTTTACATTTTTTTTGAGAACTTGTCTTTTTGAACAAAAAATTCATCCCTATGGATTGAAAACTCATCTTGATTGAAAATGAACTTTTTTCTTAATAATTTATTGTTTTTTTAAATTAAAATTTAACTGTGTTTTTTTAAATCATCCTTCCTGGTCGAAACTTCATCCGTTTTGTTGAAAATTCGTCCTTTAGGATTGAAAGTTCACCTTTTCTGTTGAAAATTCGTCCCTTTTCCTAAAAATTTCAACTATTTTATTGTAAATGAAAATGTTTGGTATCAAATTCAATTTCATTTAAAAAATTCAAATCTGGTTGAAAAATCGTCCTTATTGAATAATTTCTGTTTTCACGCTTAGAAGTCAATTATTTTCTAAACCATTATATTATATATAGTATATTTTGAATATACTATA